>NC_090615.1:4723963-4750764 GCF_004359215.1 Bremia lactucae | reverse complement strand
GTTTGGAACGGAAGCTTCGTTCGATTTCGCTAAGCTTAAGGCCAAAGGCCATTACGTTCTGCATTTATGCCACGAAACGAAGAAAGGCCTAGCCGATATTTCAGGGCTTCGGATGACCGTACAACTATGGATCGAAGCCGCACTGAGGCTATAGAGCCACCTCATCCCACGTTTAGTGGTGGGAAGCGTCGTTTGACGCGAGTTGACCCTGAGCTTGGCACTCAAAAACGTAACGGCGTACGGGCAATCTTGCCGAAGAGGTACCTCGAACTCCCAAGAATTTTCAAAGAGGGGTACCCTAGCCACTTCACCAGATACTGGTATTGTACCTCACGACGACATCGCTTTAAAGTTTCTCCACATGAACTGAAGGTTCCCTCGCGCATCAAGCAGCGCGGGAGGAGGCCGAAAATTTCGGTGGAAGCATTTGATGTTCTACGGCACGAGGTGCAACTCCTTCGTGAGGTCCTTGCTCGGGTTATGAGATCTGTTGAGGCGGTTCGGGCTCGTCTTTCGATGCTGGAGCGTCAGCAGCCTCGTTTAGAGGGCCAGTTGGATATCCTGGTGAGGATGCAGCAATCTGCGGCACGACCACCTGTCTCGGTGCAAGCGCCTTCAAGTCCACGTGGGAAGGGTCCCGTTATGGCTTAAGCAAGCCAACGTAAGACACTGGGTGTATACGCAGCTTGCTAGAAAGGTTAAGCGTATAAGCTAGGCCCATCTTGGTCACGACCGTAAATGGTCCAATAAAGCGCGGGTGCAATTTGGTCTTGAAGATCGCGGAAACAAAGTTAGTAGGTAGATTTTTAGCGTTTAGTAAAACTCCGTCTCGGACATATAAGAATTACTACAGCTTCTGCCTTTGGCATCTGCTTGTTTTTGTGTTTGTCTTGGCTACCAGCAATCGTATCCCTTACGTGTCTTAAGACACTAAATCGCGTCGCGAGAAACTCGCTTACTTGTTTCCGAACGGTACCAGGGCTGATATCAGCAAGCCTATCGGCTAATTCTCCCACCAAGCCCTGAACCACGCAGTGGTATCGTTGGAATGCGTGGGTGGGTAAGACCGTTTACATAGAATGGAGTATAGCCTGTAGAGGCATGGACAGCGTTATTTAACGCAAACTCCACCACTGGGAGCATTGGACTTTAGCGATTTGGTGTCTGAGACACACGCTGCGTAAAACGTCTTCAATGACGCGATGGACACGTTTAATTTGACCATCGGTCTGCGGATGGTCCGCAGTGGACATATCTAATTTGGTGCCAAGCACTCGGAAAATTGATTTCACGAATTTACCCGTGAAATGGGGGTCCCGATCAAGGACAATTGCCACTGGCAAACCATGTTGTCGAAACACGCGATCAATAAACAGCTTAGCTGTACCCTCTCCATCAATGGAATCCGGCACGGCCGCTACGTTAGCCATTTTGCACAATCGGTCAACAAAGACCACCATACCGCAGTTACCGGCTGAATCTTTGGTAGCCCGAATACAAAATCCATACTAATAGACTCCCAGCAACCTATGGGGATGAGAAGGCTCGCCAGTGGCGCAGCAGCATGCGCCAAGGGTTTAACCGGTTGGCAAGTTTCGTATGTGTGAACATATGTGCTGACCTATAACGTTTAGGCCACCAATAACTCTGGCTTACAAAGCCGTAGGTCTTTTCTCTACCGAGATGACCACCAATGACAGTATCATGTGCCTCATAGATATTCGGTACTTCAAATCCTCATCATGAGGAACAACGACACGCGGAGGGTCCGCGATGTCTGTGCAATAAAGCTACAGGTCACTATCGATAGAAAGTCGATGTAACCTTGCACGCAAACGTGCCGGAAATTTAATACCTGAATCAGAGTTCTTTAAAGCTCGTAGCAGAGCTACACACTGTTCATCCTTGGCGTAAGCCGAACGGGTTAATTCAGGAATAGGCGACAAGATAGTCGTTAAATGTGAAAGCTCATAATCCGGCCTGCGTGATATCGCATCGGCCAAAGCATTCTGCTTACCGGGATTATACTTCACCTCAATGTTGTATTCCGCGAAAAAAGATACCCATCTGGTCAATCTCTGTGAGAGATGGAACGACTTAGTCGCCGTGCGTAATGACGCGTGATCTGTATACATCACAAACGGCTTAGAGCCGAGCAGATGAACGCTAAATTTGACGAGAGCATACTTCATAGCAAGTAACTATTTGTCATGAACTGAGTAATTTTTTTCCGCAGCTTTAAGCTGTCTATACTCGAACGCAATAACACGTTCATGCCCATCAACATCTGTTTGTAACAGAGCACTGCCAATGGCAAAATCTGATGCGTTACGGACGACACTAAAATGCTAATTTGGGTTTGGCAGTGCCAGAATCGGGTCATGGATAAGACTATCCATAAGTGCTTGAAAAACATTAATTTCGGTGCTAGTCCAGCACCATTCTGTATCCTTTTTAAGGAGATTAGATGATGGCCTAGCCATATCCGCGTAATTTTCGCTTTATTTGTGTAAATAATTGGCAAGACCCAACACTTACGCAAATCCTTTTGGCTTTTAGGAATAGGCCAATCTACTGTGGCTTTTACCTTAGCGGGATCCGCCATAAGGCCTCGCTTTCCAATGAAGCATGCTAAAAAGAAATTTTCGTCTGCGCCAAAAATGCATTAAGATGCATTCGCATTCAATTTATTTGTGCGCATACACTCGAGCACTGCTCGCAAATGGTCTAAATGGTTGTCCATATCCGACCGACCCTGCTGCGCACGATTATGGACAAAAATGTCATCGAAATAAGTCTGTGCATAACCTCGATGAGGGCGAAACAGTTGCGTCACTAGACGATTTAATGTTGCCGAGGCGTTGGAAAGCCCTTGTGGCATAACCAGCCACTCCCATAACATGCCGCTTTGGCTGCTAACCGCTGTTAGCGGGATATCGCTAGCTCTCATGAGCAATTGGTAGTAACCATCGACTAAGTCCAATGCACTGGACATTGTACATCGCACTATATTGTTCTGAAGAACATCCTTTCTAGAAAAGGGGGTTTGTGGTGGTATAGTGACAGCATTAAGCCATTAAGCTTATTATAAGCATGTACAATGCGCCATTTACCATTTGGCTTTTTGACACAAAATGTCGGTGTCGAATGAGGAGATTTTCACTATCGTGCCATTCAGCCTCGTGCTTAGCACGGAAGAAATCGTCTATGACGTCACAATGCTCCCTTAGTAAAGGCCATTGTCTTGTGACACAGTATTTGGTTCCCGGAACCAAGTCAATTTCCTGACGAACACCTCTATCCGGAGGTAAAACAGATGGTGGATTATTACATACCACATCTTGAAATTTCTTAATCAAGGAATAGAAGGGATCCATAGGATCTTAAAGGATCGATGACCCATTTCGCGCACTAAGTGCAGCTTTTGTGTCATCCACGACAGCTTCGTCTAGAAGTGACGATGAGTTTAACTTAATTGTTGGTCTCAATGACCACCATCTCAGATAAGCCGCCAGCCTTTAAGGCTCGGCCGCACTCATCAATAGACATTTCGTCAAGCTCTAAAAGAGCATGTAACGAAGGGATTGCTGCAAGGCTGACTTCCCCATCAATGTTACCGATTACACCATTTACAAGCGTATGTAATTTCTCACTCGTATCACTTTGTGAGGGTATACACGCTTCGTGTCCATCCTGTCTTGGAGTGGAGACAATACGCCTCTTAGAGGCCGGGACATTCACGTCCCCGGGTTTACCAGCCTGTATTGGTTCTATACAAGACATGGTGTCTAATTTGACATCTGATAAGGCGTTATGTAACTCAACTTCCTTATCCAGCGAGCGTTTACGTGTCGCTTCACGTGCATTAGGAGGGTTCGACCCAAAATACCCTGGCGAACCGCCAATAGTGTCACTATTGACACTCAGTATGGTGCCACCTCGGCCGACCATACTCGGTGGACTTAGACGTGCCACTCCACGTATCTCAAGGATATTTCACTATTGATGATTCGGCCTTAGGCCAAAAATGCTTTCAGCATTTAGTGAATCGTTATTATAACGAGTGTCACCCGACGGATTGCTGAGTCGGGCTCAGAATTAATGTTTGTAACATTAGAGTTTACTAACTCAGACATGCCAATGTCTAAAACACTGACAGACTCATTCAATGATCCGTGCCAATAGCGCTTTTGTTGCCTAGCAAAGGTGGGTTCATGACTCTCCAATTTTTTTTGCTACGAACATTGCGCGTGGCGCCTAAGGTCTTAGACCTCCAATCGATCCATGGCTCATGGTGTTCTAACCAGGCCATACCAAGGATGAGATCATATCTCGAATCCAAATCAAGGACGAGACAGCCTTTTATACTGCCAAAGTCCAGAAACTTTATACCTAAGTTCAATGGAACTTTGGGAACAGTGACACGAGTCCCAGTCGCTAAGCAAACAGTGATTGTATCACCTTCATGCGCTCTAAGCGCCTCAAGTATTGTTGACTTCCTTCAAAAGAAAGGTGTCGAGCATAATTGCAAGACGCTCCTAAGTCAATTAAAATTGACCACGGCTTGTCAAAAGCCCTTTACAGTCGGGCTAGGTTCTGTTTATTTTCACCTCCTAGAGGTTCAACAGAGCCTAGGTCTTCCCCAGTAGGGCGCCCCGCACCTACTGGGTATCGACGTTTTCCCGCACCGTACCAGATCTCTGTTTAGGTCGGTGTTCGAGCTCTTTCGGGCTTTACGCGAATTTCGAAGAGGGCAGGCCGGACGTAAATGTTTCGGCTTCCGCACATATAACATCAACGGATGGTCTTATGCTGTTCCATAGCTTGAAGAGCCTCTTCTCCTTCCTCAACGAAGCTTAAATCCATAGGTTCAACTCTATTAGACGGAATCCATGTGCTCGAAGAGCTTGTTCGGTAAACAGGCGTGCTAACGCGAGAAGACTTCGAGTCAAACTCAGCGCGTAGCGCTATGGCAACTGCCTCTTCGAACGCAGCCCAATGAGTTCGAAATAATTCCGTCCGGGCAACGCCCTCATTGAGACCCTCCATAAAGATAGTTACTACAATTGCTTCTTGCACCGGGTCTTGATGCATAGATGCAATGAGAGTTTTCAACTCCTGGACAAAGTCCCCTAGGGTTCTTTTACCCTGTCGAGTCGCTAGGAGCCGTGCTTGCATGCGAAAAGCCTGATCAGGCCGTGCAAACATGCTAGTCATTTGCATTTCAGCGAACCCCATGAGGGAAACGAGTCGTTTATGGACGTGCTGCACAATAGTGCCCACTCCATGGCTCTACTTCCAAGTTTGGAAATGGCCATAGACACCTTTTGCCGTTCTGTTAAGAACAAGGCGGAGTCGATGGACATTTCCATCTGCTTAATCTTAAAGGGAGATTTTCTCCCTCCTTTCCCTCAAATGTCTTCTCATTAACAGTTAGAGGGCGAGCTCTCGGCTCTAAGTCAGATACAGAGATGTACCGAGTTGGCATAGATGCCGCTAAGTGGTCCTGTACCTGACCGATCAGGAAAGTTTCGTACCGCATGAAGGCTTCAAGCCTTCCATGTAGGACCTCTGGTCCCTGGGAAATAATAAATTTCACGTGCTCAAGCCCAAATAAGGTTTTGAGCTTGTCATAAGCGACGCGTTGCGCTTCTGACAATTTTGAAACCTCTTCCATATTCTTGAGGGTTTAGTCTTGTAAAGACTCAGGCGTAGATTGACTACCAGTGTTACCAGGTGTAGCGGAGCTACCTCGCTCCTAAAGTCAGAGGAAGACTTTCAGACTCAGAGAGTCACTAAGTTCTATTGAACTAATGGGTTTAACAACTCAGGGAGTCGTGCAAGCTATTAAAGCTTAAGGATTCTTAGTTCAAGGGATTCAGGGGTTCGTAGAACCAAGTGGCAACTAGTGCCCAAGAGGATAAACCTTAGAAAGGCTTCTATCTCTTACAGATCAATGCGCAAGCCTTAGGAAGGCTTAGCGCTTTTAAGATCAAAAGGGGGAACTGCACTTTATTTAATTATACAAATCTAAAAACCTTACCCTAGCTAATCAAAAACAGATTTTGGCCGCCAGATTTATATCTGGCGGCGACCACATTTGTTACCCTCAATAAATGGGATTTAAGTAACGAACTATTTTGAAATTAGATAAAAGGGTATCTTACCCATAAAGTAAATGTACCACAACAACGGTTCTCCAACCGATGTGCCCATTACAGAGCATGCAAACCGAATTCTCGAAGAGATACTTCGCGGATACGTCCACTCTTTTAAGAGTTGGCACGAGTTCTTGCCGTTGGTAGAATTTTCCATCAACAATGCAGTGACTGCATCGAAGAAAAAAATAATACCTGAGATGCAGAAAGGTTGTATGACACCCGACAGAATCACAAAAGGTGAATTTCCAACAATTCCGTCGACATTCAAGCCACCGAAGGCGGCGAATTAAACGCAAGCGTAATTATCTGTGCATAGTAAATTATTATAATTTTTTAAAAATACTGTCATTTATAGTAGAAATTTCCAATACCACAGCCAATATTAAGAGCGACTGGCTCAAATGAAGTCGAATGGTAAGATCAAGCATGTGGACAAGTACACGCGCGGGCGTGGCGTTTCTGTCCGTGGCATTCGGGACAAGAAGCTAAAGGGATCCCTACAACGGGCTGATGAGAGGCAAAAGTTGGCGGCTGAATCCGCCGCTAAGTCTGAGATCCTTCTTCCCGACAAGGCTGGTTTACTAGAAGCCGAAGGTCTTGAGAAGACCTACAAATTTTCTCAGAAGCAGCTCGCAGAAAACGTGGACATTAATACAGCACACAAGATTTTTAGCCTAAGCTTACCTGACTACGGCTCGTACTGCGTCAAGTATACGCGCAACGGCCGCAACATGTTGCTTGGCAGCCAGAAGGGCCATCTAGTGCAGATGGATACATTGCGCATGAAGCTTACTTGTGAACTTCAAGCTAATGACCTTGTCCGTGACGTAACTTTTTTACACAACGACTCTCTCTTCGCTGTGGCGCAAAAGAAACACGTATACATTTATGATAGCACGGGTGCCGAAGCGCATTGTATCCGGACTATTCCACAACCGCGGAAGATGGAATTTCTCCCCTATCATTTCCTACTGTCGTGTGTAAGCGGCAATGGATTGTTGACCTACCATGATGTAACAATAGGAAAGCAGGTGTCGACACACCGTACGAAACAGGGTTTGTGTGATACCATGGCATTAAATCCATGGAACGCTGTTGTAAATCTTGGCCACGCCAGTGGAATTGTAACCCTATGGACGCCCAATATGTCGGATGCCGTTGTCAAGATGCAGTGTCACCAAGGACCAAGTACGTTGTTGTTTTTCTTTACGTTATTGCGAGCACTTTATTCAATCTTTGTATATTACTTCTTGCAGTTCGCTCAATGGGCATTGACAACAGTGGGAACTATCTCATTACGGCTGGTGCCGATCGAAAAGTGAAAGTATTTGACTTGCGTAAATACCAGGAGCTTAACAATTACTACCTAAGCGCAGCAGCCAATACTCTGAGCGTTAGTCAGCGTGGACTTGTTGCAGTAGGCTTTGGCCCGAACGTCCACGTGCTCAAAGGCACATACTCGTCCAGCTCACCCATCCGGCCATACATGACCCACCAGATTCCAGGATCAATGATCGCATCGGTGGCATTTCGTCCATTTGAGGATGTGCTGGGAGTAGGTCATGCAACCGGCTTTAACTCGATCGTGATTCCTGGCTCCGGTGAGCCTAACTTTGACACATATGAGGCAAATCCATTTGAGAATCACAAACAGCGGGACGAATCTGAAGTGCGCTCGCTGTTGGAGAAAATTCGTCCAGAAATGATAACCTTAGACCCAAACGCCATCGGGCGTGTAGACATGGACCCAGTTGACGAGCAGGAAAAGAAGATCCACCAAATGAGACTTGCCAATGGCGATGACATGTTAAAAAAAACCAAGAAGAAGATGCGTGGCAAGAATCGCCCCTCGCGACGACTACGGAAGAAACAGCAAAACGTTGTTGACGCACAAAAACAACAGTTTCGCGAGCAATTGATGAGCAAACGGAAACGCAAAGAGCGGCAGGAACAGCAGCGCGAGTGGAATGATAAGGCTGAGAGTGCGCCGACGGCACTAAATCGTTTCTTTAAAAAGTAGAGGCATAGGTACCAGTAGATTATTACTAAGTAAACAGCCATTTTTATAGCAACAGCTACGACCGCAGTAGCTTTTATTGCATTTTCAAACCCACTTTGTTGCCGAACACAAAGTTTACATACGGCAGAAATAGTTATGCGAGATAGCGGTACGTATTAGCTTGGTCCGGGTCGCGCTCGAGGTACTCGCGGTCAATCAAAGCCTCAATACGACGCTTAATAACCTTAAGGTTTGGCTTAAAAAACGCCAGCTGGCTCAATACTTCTGAAATTAGCTGTTGATGCTGAAGCGTTTTTCTTGCCTTCATGATACGCACAATCGCAGCTTCTATGGCAATACTGCGGTCCTCTTCCACATTTTTCTGACTATAACTCTCCTCTAACGAAGCCATCGGGATGCGCAATTTACGCATTGGAGAAGCAAATGAGCTGTTCACAGTAAAGTAGTCGCTAGTGGAAATTGTCTTGCCCGCAGGTGTTTTTGTCAGCAGCTTGTACTTGCCACACGAAAGCGAGTGCATAATGCGCTTTACCACGTCCACAGTGAGGTTTAACGACTCCCGCACAGCCTCGAATGATAGCGCACCGTCACCTTCATTGAAAAGCAGCAGCGCGACAGCCTGTAGAGTAGTCACTTGCAGATCGTACCACTTCTTCTTTAAGAAATTAGCACGAACGGTCGCATTTCCCAGAGAGTGCACCCACTGCAACCGACGGTGGCTCGTTTTCGAGTCGTAGTATACTTTAAAGAGATTCATGCACTTGACCATGAGTGGCGGCATTGTGACCTCGAGGATACGATACGACGGCCAATAACCTGTCGTAAGTACCTGGACGCTATACTCGATGCTTAAAGCGGCTTCGTTTGAGTTGCCCTCACGCTGCTTTTTTAAAAAGCCTTCAAATTCTTGATGGTGATCACTGCCGATGGCTAAATCGTTCATCATGCCTTCCATTTTACCGGTGAATTGTGCACCACAGCGTAGCTTCAGCTTGCCAATCATTAGAACCTCTGCATCAGCCGAAGCTGATCGCTGATTTAGCAAACGCTTGGCAAGTTGATTACGGTATATCTCAGCAAAGAGATCCTTGTCCGTAAGATATGAAAACACAAACACTACTTTTTCCAAATAGTCCTCGACCTGCTCGTCACTGAGCTTCTCTCCGCCAGTCTTCAATATGCGGTCGCAGAATGTACTCATGAGCTTTGCTGAACTATCTGGACCAACATCTTTGTTGACAAATTCGACAAAAGCTTCTTTCAAAGCCTTTTGAAAGAGCGAGTTCCCTGCAAACTGTTCATTCACGATACTTCGAAATTTGTCGTGAATGGCAAGAATATCTTTTATAAATGTCGGATCGGAACTGGGATCACGCACGTTGCCAGAAGCAACTGCATTGGCGCGCTTGGCAACAATGTCGTTCCCTACAGTCGTAATGTGTTGCTGGACTAGGTCTGCAATCGGCTCTAATCCATTGTTAAGACGAAAAAATAGACGGTACATACGAGCAAGATCCTCTAATTTGTCATTTTTTAACAAGGCAATCACACCCGAATTCTCTCTTTCAAGAAGCTCCTTCTGCGCAGCTTCCAGCAACACACTCTCCAATTTCTTAACGAGCTTAGGCTCCGTGCTTTTATGCAGATACGTATGCACGCGGCTACGTTCGCTTTGCAAAGCCTCTTCAACTTTTTGAAGATAAACGGGCGTCGAGTCTTCACTGAGCCAACCTTTGGACTTGCGCTCATAGTATATGGCACTAGCGGTTACAAAGTCTATCTCGAAACCGCTTTGGTAACAATCAAGGGAGTTCATACCCATAATCTCAAAGATCTCGACACAATTTTTCATTAGCGTCGTGTCGATGATTTCTCCATTACGTTCCTTCTCAATCAGGTCACTCATGGCGTCTTTTACGCGGACCTTGACTTTTTGGAAAACCATACGATCAAAACTTTGTAAGCCAGCGTCGTCCAACGTAGGAAGTGAGTGGTGTTTGACGTAATAACGGTCCAAATACATGAAAAAACGCGTCATCCACTTCATCATAAGCTTGTGATTGGTCCAGCGCTTCACAAGTTCCTGCAGAAAGGATTCGTCGTGTGCCTGCTCTAAGCTGGGCAGCACCTTTTGCTCCAAGTAGTTGTCAAAGGTCTGACCGTGACGGTCGTAGAGCTGCTCGGAGAAATTATATGGTGAGCGCTGCGTACACATGTTGTAGCACGTCGTGTAGATAGGCATGAAAGCATTCGGTGGGAAAGACGAAACCTTAACTTGATCAAAACCCTTGTCTAAAATGTCCAGCAGCACGTCAATAGCCTTGGGTTTTATTTCCTCATCCCAACCTTCCTCAAGCGAGATCATATTTTTTCCACTCATGAACTCGAAATCGTCTTCTTTAAGAAGTTGCAATATCTGGCCGGCAAATCTTTCAATTTTTTGAGAAATTCAGATCTTTGATGTTTTTCGACAACTGGTCTGACCAATCACAGCTTTATTACTTAGGTTTGGTTTAGAAAATTTAATTGAAACAACGCAGTTGCAAGCATCAAACGTCGGCGCCTGTCCTCCCTTGCTTCCTCGACACTTCGCCACGTTACTCGGTTCGACCTGACACCTCAAAACGTGAATTACTGAAATATAAGACCATTTTACTTCCACTGGACCCATCCCCAGCGTAAAAAAGTCCTTACCAATTCATAACTGTCAAGGAGAACCTGATTCTGCATTAACAGCTCTATTATACCCGCTTTACATTAGGTAGGAATTTCTTATTACCTTTTTCGTACGATGATGGCTTCCTGGGAATTTTCCTCTCCTTTCTGTGTGGGCCGCAGTCGCGGCTGCGAGGTCAGCATAAGCACGTCAGAAGCGACGCGAACAGTCAGCAAGCGACACGTGGGTATTGTCCCCCTCACCGAGACATTGTCCAATCCAGTGCCGGCTATGCTTGGTAAGCGGCGCTGGTTAATCTACGATCTGGAGACGATGAATGGTACGGCAGTTAATGGTATGGACATTCCAAAAGGAGGTAATCAAGAGCTTCGTGGTGGCGACGAGATAGTGCTGGCGTCAGCCATGCGGCAATGTGTTCGTCTCTTGGTTCAGTTTCCTGACGAAATACATTCGCGCATAATAGTGAAAGCTTTGGCGGAATCAGCTGCACTTTCGCCTGCGCTATCACATCATCGACTATCGATAGATGAGGCAGCTTCGCGTCGGTCGCCGCGTCTAAACCACATAATAAATGCATCGAGTGCGGCAACAGGTTTTCGTCACTCGACGGTGACGATTTTAGGAAGTCCGGCGCTTGCGAGTGCGGAATGTCAATTACTACCCGGAACACTGAATGGTGAGACAAGCATTGTGACACCGTCGACATCACAGAATCATTTACAAAAACGATCTCGCAGATGTTTAACCAAGTCGGCAGTTTTGAAGAGAAGTCTATCGAAACAGATCCAACCAGATGTTCTGTATTGTCAGCAAAGAAAACGCTTGCGCTCAAGTGGTGCAAGTGAAGAAGAGGCAGTTGTAATTGATGGAGGTTTCAATACTGCCGCGCAAAAGAGAGCTCGAGAGAACGAGGAAGAGGAAAAAGAACGGCTAATGACCTGTCCTGTGTGTATGGAGTATTTCTACGGGAGCGCAACGCTGCCGTGCTCGCATACATTTTGCGGACTATGCATAAGTAGCTGGTTTCGTACTTCGTTGTCATGTCCAGAGTGCCGGAACGTCGTAAAAACAGTACCTGTTCGCAATCGGGCTTTAGATGAGCTCATCGAGAAATTGGTAGGCGAGAAGGAAACGTTTAAGTCCCTTGTTCGCCGTCGGGCGTGGATGCAGCGGCGATTAATGGGGCCACAAGGATACATATGTGGTAGTGATGGGGATGAGATCGAATCGGGAAGAATTACTCGCGGAGGCAGTGTCGAGCCAGGAAGCGGTATTATACAGGAGCGCATTATTTGGACAAATGTATTTATTCGGTGGTCAGCCAAGGAAAAGCTGGCGTTTTCTGCCTTCATCACTGAGCAATTTGGCGATGCTCGTGTCGCATCTTGCAGAATAGTTGGGCTCACGGAGCCTGCAGCGGACAGGGCCAACATAACTGAACTATTTGTCGCCGCGCAAAATCTATTGCTTGATTGCAATGGCCTACGTCTGGTCGATGACGAATGCTGTCACCGCCTGAAAATATTTTTAAATTTTGGCTAAATTTGCTGAGATAGTCTCGATCAATCTATTTGGTTAGAATTATACTATCCTGTTGGACTAATGTATTATAATTGGTTTCGCCAAGGGATGTAATCTCTTAAGATGACATCCCACATCGTAACGCTACAAAAGCCGGAAACGAAGGTGAACAGTACATCTAACTTGTAACGGGGTGTATCGTTACATGAATTTAACACTCAAAGGTTGTTAATTAATATATTATCTAAATGGTGGATCATATTTAAAGAATATTAGTTTACGTATCAATATTTGGAAAGCTTATCCATTGGTAGATATAGGCCATAGTATTTACTTTCTCCGCGGTCCAGTCAGCGCTGGACGCGCGCAAATAGAGAGACAGAGACAGATAAGACTTACTACATGTTTTGTATTAGTTTATATTTAAGTTAGTATTCAATAGATAGAAACAGAAAAAAATAATTATATTAAATACATTTTCTCTTAACCCTCTTTAAAGCAAGTGTTTTAAAGCGAGTGTTCCTCGGCACGTACTAGTGTACGTGAAGTGACGTAAGGCACCACTCGCACTAAGCGGTGCAAAGTGGACTTGTACTAAAGCAGTACAAGCCCGCAACGCCCCGTTACACCTGGTAGCACTGTGTAGTCCGTCCAAGGACCACAGTTCCATCATCTTACATGGAAATGTTAGATAATAATGGAAATACTCATCACGTTTCGCGTGATTGCTACTCCTTTCTCAGTGACATTGAAAAGAGTGCGGTCGAACGAATGAGTTCGACCGTAGGGAACGATGCCATCTTGGCCATGCTGTCCGGTTTGGACAGAGATGCCCTCCATTCAGCCATCGCCAAGCTCGTACAACATGAACTTGACGAGGCGAAGAAAAAGTTAGCCTTGCTTAATCAGCAAGGCTCTCAACAGGCAGAACTGTTGAGGTTACAACAGGTACAGACCCCTGTACCTGGGATGACGCACACACGTCGTCCCAAAACCTTAAAGATTGACATCTCTAAGTATAGGGGAGTCGAAAATACTTCCTCTTAATATGGTGCCATAAGGGCACGTCACATCGTCGACGAGCAAATGCAAGTCTTATTTTCTCTGTCAGATTTGGCAGGTCGTGCCAAAACTTGTGCACAAGGCCTTAAGTTGCGCGACCCATATGTCTTTTGTTCGTTTGAGGCTTTTAAAATCCGGCTCAAACAGACGTTTGAACCGCCTAGGGCTGAGTTCAGAGCTCGATCAGAGCTTCTAAATCTCAAGCAAGGCAAGCGTGATGTTCACGCTAGTGCCCAGCACATACGACTCTTAGCGAGTTGTACACAAACAACCCAATTCATGAACACACGTTGATTACGGTGTTCATGCAAGGTCTCACGGATGGTCCCGTAAAGACTCACCTGTTCCGCTTGGAACTGGATAAGCTTGAAGAAGCAATATCCGTTGCAGAACAGGAGGACTTTAGCTTGAGACAGGCACAAGCTAGTTCGTCATCATATTGTCTTCCAAGGCAACACGAGCTTGGAGGTCCAGAACCTATGGACCTCTCTTATGTCGAAAGCGAGAAACCGCGCTTTCCGAACAATAAGCGATTGCAGAAATGCAATCGCTGCCAAAAGTTACAACACTACGCTCATGAGTGTAGTGCCCCACGCCCAGCACCGAAAGGTACTGAACGTAATTTAAGACCGTATGCCAAAAAGGGCAACGTTTGCGGGTCCGACGTTGTTGCGAAGTCGCAAAAGCGAGGCAGGCCGCCAAAAATGGTCGGGGTCAGTAGGGGCGCAACGCCCTACTGATCCAGCAACCTCAAGGAACTTTGCAAAATTCTTGACGAAAGTTGCCCAGAAATAATTTGTCACTTAGGGCGCTAGTGGACTGTGAGGCGTCGAATAACTTTATTTGTCGCCAGTCGCTAGAGGGTCGTGGACTCAAATATGTTGAGCGCGACATCCCTTCAACGAGGATGGCGGTGCGTCTAGCGGCAGGCACATCGATAACATTGATAAAATGCGTAGTGAAATTTCACTACACATTAAAAATTTACAGTACGATGATGATTTCATCGTACTGGATTTGGATGACACATTTGATGTCATCCTAGGTCATTCTTGGTCAGAAAATATGAGCCAAGAACCAGCTGGCAGTATCGATCCGTAAAGATGCCTGTCACTTGTTCATCAGATGGCCATCTGATAAACGTTTTGGAGCGTCCACAAGCTTGTGAATGTACTACGAGTTAGTGCGATGGCCTCACTTGCGGTACGGTTGTTACTAAAACTGCCCAAGATCACAGTGTGATTACTTATCACACGGGAGTCAGCTGCCGGCAGTAAGCGAATGCACAGGCAGCGCCGAAGGTTCACCACTCGAAGAAGTCGAGTGGATTGAGACATGAATGATCGCCTAGCAGGCGACATTTAAGGAATATGCCGATTGTCCAAAAGGGGCTACACTATGATCCTAGGTCGAGTAGAGAGTCGACCGTAGAGGACCCGACTGTGACAGCGCAATCAAAATTGGAAGACATTGAGGAAATAAGTCCCCACGTACTTGCGAAGAAATCTCCTCAAATAGTTAACCTTGTTTGATGAATTAAAGAAAGCCTACGCAGAAGATAAGGACCTTCTGCGTTAAATGGATCATCTCATGAATCCGTTCGATAAATCTCTTTAAAGATTTGTCGGCTTTCTATCGATCGTCATCCGTTCGATACACAACACGCAACGGCTAACTGTAAATCACAGCCGTTGCCGGCGACACTCCACGTGTCGTCGTCCCAACTCACAATGATTTGCGCTTGCGCATCATGAATGAGTAGCACGATGCACCAACAAGTTGGCACCGTGGACGTGAGAGATCTAATCTCACAGTAAGTCGCGACTTTTAATGGCCCCGCCAGTACCAATTCACGCGCGAGTACATTCGTGCTTGAGAGGTGTGACAACGGGTGAAGCCTAGACCTTCGTCCCGTGCACCCCCACAACGTTTACCACTTCCGGCAGAATATTGGCAGTATGTATATCTAAACTTCGTCTTCGGATTTTCCGAAGCCGATCACAAAAACAATGAATTTCTTGTTTTTGAAGACAAATTTAGCAAGATGGTACATCTTGCTGCAGTACCTGAGTCAATTCTCGTTTCGAGGCTGTGCCGTGTCTTTATCAACACGGTATTAAAACTCCACGATTTACCCCGTGAACTGGTCTCCGATAAAGATCCACGATTTACGGCGGAGTTTTGGCAATCCGTGTTCCGATCTCTCGGAACACGGCTGACTATGTCAACTTCTGATCATCCAGAGACGGATGGTCAAACAGAACGCGTAAATCGCGTCCTCGTAAAGATACTTCGAGGTTACGTCCAATCGTATCCGAATTGGAGCGAGTTTTTACCAATGGTCGAATTCGTCATCAGCAATTCGGCCCATGCGTCTACAACGCATACGCCGTTCTTCGTGAATGGCTTACGCCATTCACACATACCCACCCAATTAGAGGGATCCTCTAGTTTAGGGGGGGTGGACTCGCACGAGCAAAAACACTTCTAGCTCATGCTCGTTACGCGTCGAAGTTACCAACGATGCGAGTGATGTCGATGTCGAAGCGATCGACATCGAAGATGAGAAAGATCTCATGGCAGTGCGCACAAAGCGCAGTGAAATGAAAAAAAAAATGAGTCAGCAGAGGAATTTCTGCTGGCTCGAGAATTAGTAATCCGTTTCGTACAGGATTCCATTGCTAACGCAGTAGACCGTCAGAAGCGGAACGCAGACAAAAATGGGTGAGTAAATGTTATTTCACTTAAATTAATGACCTAGCACTACTCTCTACGGAAAACTTACCTAAGCGTGTATTCACTAATGTGGGTAGCAGTAAACAACTACCCAAGTTCATTAGGCCATCCCGTTTACTGCATCGCAGAGACAATGCGTACACAATAGAATTGCCACGTAGGATGCGAACGCATTCTGCGTTTTACGTTGGTCGGCTCCGCTCGTGCCATCACAACGCGATTTCTTCCGGGGACGGATCGGACCACCCTTTTCAAGAATCCCTAAAAGATTCTTGTGATCGCGAACCAGGTTCTCGTGTTGAATCTGGAGTTTCTCATGCCGGTTCCGAGTATCCTCGAAACTGTGATGAGCTGACGACAGCTCATCACGAAGAGCTGACGACAGCTCATCACGAAGAGCGTGATAATTTCATTCGTACTCCAACACTGAGTACGCACTCTTCGAACGGTTTTCCAATCGTTCGATTTAGTGAGCTTGCACCGTCTGCTTTAACGAGTGACGTTTACCGCCTTCACAGTGCTAGGTATGAAGAGTTCGTATGACCGCCATGGTTGGCAAAACATCAACCATGGATAGACTGGCGTACACGCACAGTTGCGAACTTAATGTAGTACACCGAAAAGGATGTGCTTCAGCGTAAGGCGTATGCAACGGATGTTGTGTGGAACACAGTTGAGGGTGCGTTGTCGGGATATCAAACGTTCACCAATTCCTTCCCAGCTCGTGGAGACAGGGGTCCTGCACAGAGTGGACGAGAGCGTCCTAGAAACGGACATAAAGAAACAGTTCGCTGCTCAAGGCTGGGATGCCTTGAGAGACAGTCCGTTCTTTGAGGTTCTGTGGAAACATCGCGATGTGTTCCCAGAAGAAGTGCCGAGCCGCCTACCAGCAGATAGGGGCATCGGGCACGAGATAGACCTCGAACCTGGCACCAAGTATTGTGTGACCAGGCAATGGCCGTTGCCGAAAGAACAAGTCGATTATATCGATGAGTTCTTCGACAAGCGAGCCAAGGAGGGACATGTGCGTCAGAGCAAATCGTCTCACTACAGCCCGACCTTTTGGGTGCGTATAGCCACAGGTGGATGGCGCGTAGGTTATGCTTGAACACGGCGACCATACCGGCGCAGACGCCAATCCCGCGAAAAAATGTTTTGTGTAACTCCATGGGAAAGTCAACTATCTTATCCGCGTTAGATTTTAAGGATAGCTACTATCAGGTACTCATAGGAGGGTCCGACGTTGTCAAAACGGCAGTAAGCAACCAAAGCGGTATGCTTTGGGAGTTACTTGTGATGCCCCAACGTTTGAAAAGCGCACAAGCGACATTTAACCGAGTGGTGGCTCACGTGATACGTCAGCACCGTGCCCACGCACCCCATTACTTTGACGATGTATTCGTGCATAGTAAGACCGAGGACGGGCTGAGCGCAATAGAGTCGCACAAGCGTCATTTGGACGCTGTGGTGCAGACTTTGGAGGACGCCCAATGGTACGTCAATTTGCAAAAGTGCGTCATAGGGGTCCATGGGACCTGAGATACCTGTGCTGGGCTGCATTGCTGGTACACATGGTGTACGAGCAGACCCAGACAAGGTAGAATCAGCAAAGGAATGGCCAATCCCACGGCATGTGAGGGATTCGCGCCAATTCTTAGGGATCGCTAAGTACTTGCATAAATAAGCAATAATTATGCTGACTAAACTATGGCCAAACAGAACGTGCCAATCGGGTCATGGTGGATGTCTTACGCATTATAGCAGCCTTAAAAAAGTGTGGCAAGCAATTGCCCTTGTGGAGCTCGCTATAAATACAGTGTCCACGCCAGTACGGGAGAGACACCGTTTTATATTAACGGACTGCGCCATCCTCGTACGCCAGTCTCGTTTGTGCGCATCCCGAGTCTTAGTGGGGAGGGCCTCTCACTATGCTCGGTGCGAAAGAGGGACATAGTTTCGTCAATATGACGATGACCCATGAGGGTATCATCTCAAAGACAGAAGCTTGCCCTAGTGACCCTGCCAGTTTAGCAGTGGTCAATAAAACTACGTCCTATGACCGACCTCTCGGCGGTGTCATACGCAAATTTGATGCTAAAAGCGTGAGCGAGGCTCAACGCTTTGTGGATGAGCGATTAGCCATCACACGTAAAGTCTGTGACGCAATGGCAAGCGTACAGGACAAGCAAAAAGAATATGCGGACCGAAATGGTCGAAAAATTAATGAACGCTTTACAGTGGGTGAAAAGGTACTATTAAGCACTGCTACCTTATCTAAAAATGCAATTTCTGTACTACTTGGAGGTACTACGAAGTTGTTGCCGCGTTTTATTGGGCCCTTTACGGTGCTAAAAGAGGTTGGAGACCTAAATTATAGACTCACCCTTCCCCCGTATATGAAGTCGCACCCCGTATTTTACGTGGGTCGTCTAAAACGGTATGTAGACCCAAATGAGGTCACATAACCCCATCCGTCTAAGGATACCGAGTGACGCCAACTGTGCGTCGAGCGTCGTTCGGATGAGGGGGACGGAGAAGGCAAAAAACTCCCAGCCGATCGACTCCTCCCACCACGAAAAGCACTCGGAGAGCGAGGGGCATCACGCGAGGAACGCGGATCCCTCAGCATTAACTTCTCCAGAAGGTCTAAGCGAGTCTTCAAACGTTCATAACCCTGATGAGCCTTTGCTCGGACATTAAAAAGATCCGAGGTCAGTCGCATGACTTGACCCTCACGATCCACAATACGTCGTTCAGCAATGCTCAACGCCTGTGACTGAACGGACGAAGATAAGGCAGCCGCGAGTAGGTGGGCGACGTCGCTACTCCTATCAGGCGCCGCCTGCACTGATGAATACGGGTGGTAATCAGCGCTTCCTTGTTGAAAGGTTGCTTGCCCGCCGCTCCGTGAGGCAAAGGTATCAGAACCTCGTCCAATGGAGAGGTTACATGAAGCGTTTTAACTCTTAAGAACCGAACAATTGCCCACGTATTGATGTGCCCGCTTGGTGGCTGCCTATGAAAAGGAGCACCAGCTGAGGCCTCTTCGCTAGTCTCAAATGGACTAGCAGAAGCAGCATTGTGAGAAGAAGCATAGGGTACAGTACCACCCACGATTTCTTTCACACGCAAGAAGGTGAAATATATTCGCCGCGACCGCTGTTTCATCGCATCGGAATGCGGATGAATGCGGCGCGTGAATTCCGCCTCGTATTGGTCGGGGGCTTCGTTTGAACGCAACACGACCGGGATCAAGAAAATACGCCCAAGGGATTTTCCCTGAACCTTCCATCATTTAAAGACACCATAATATTTATGAGCGTCTAGAAGAGCGCGCTCTAGGAGCGACGCTCTTGGCCCGTTTAAACAAGGCCATTTAGATGGAGGGGGCATCGTTGATATACCACCTGTCACATAGCCACGTTCAGAACGACTGGCTTGTGACATCGACTGAGTACGTCGGCAGAGCTGTAGGCTCAGAATCCTCTATGTCAGAACCATTATGGATAATGGTCTGAGCATAAGGCGTTGTGGTTTTACCGAACAAAGAAGCGGCTGCGCCTTTATGGGCAGCGCTCTCATTATCTGTCGCTGCGCTATCGAGTGCAGACTACGAGACATCATTTGTAAATGTTGCTGTCTCCATGTTGTGAGCCATGAGAGAAGTTTGGATGAGCAATAATGCACCATCATCATTCCTCATGAGCTTGTTGTCCGCATCACTACTATGAGGTGACGGCAGCGGTGTCGACTCATTGTAGTCAACAATGAGCGACGGATCAACATCCTCACTGTTTAAGTGGGCTGGATCCTAAAGCCTCGTTACCGCGACAGCAGCAATACATGTTGGCGTTTCGACTAAGGCATTGGACGCTGCCGGCGTGTTAACGCGGCGCGTGCGCTTAGCGCGTGGTTGAGTGGGTGTCTTCGCAGACGACCCACCAACGTGGCCCCTTTTAGGTGGCATCTTTGGCGCCGTGTATGGAACACAGGCCGCAAGAGAGACTGAAAGAACTAGCGGTGCGTTAAGCAGCTCGCAGTGCCTCCTTCCTCTTTGACGAATTTTAAAATATAAAGTCGTTCTTTAGGAGGGGTGTAACGGGCTAAAGTCGCCCTAATGTTACTCAGTCCCCGTTAAGTACACTTTGTGTACTTAAGGGGATAATCAATTATACTTAAATAAGGTAATTAGACCTAACACTTGGGTGTGGTTCACATTGTGACTCACCCTTGTGTATGTGATGCACATAGGTGCATTCACATTAGGAGGGATGACGGCTAGCGTCATCCTTTACGCGAGGTATCTAGAAAGATACGCTCACAGTTCATATTAGTGTCATCGACAGAGATGGCACTTTATGATTGGTATAAATAGGTAATTATATTTAATACGATTAAATATAAATCGGTCTGAAAACTACCTTCTACTTGGTAAGTGCGCACGAGGAGTCGGATCACCGCTCCCGTGACGACACTTTAGTAGAGTACTTAGTGCGTTGGGTAAGGTCTCTAAGGCGCCCACCACAACTACCTCACGGCACACGAGAGCAGACAATTTAACCGCTTCCTCGCTGTGCTTGGTGTGTGCCTAAGTAGAGCGTGGCCACATTAAGACGTGCCCACCTGCATAATGACAACAAATAAACAGGACTTTCCGGGCATGAGTAGTGAACGTGGCTAAAATTAACGCAAAATATGACTTATTTACATTGTGAGATATCTGTGCAGATTTAAGTTTCCTCCTTGTCGGAGACATCGCGGATATGCCAAGCAGCAAGATTGGGCTTAAGACATATTAGCCAAAAATTACATTGCTGTTGGTTATCTTGTATGCAGCAGATTGGATACATTTTGGGAAATGCAGGTGGTATGGCATTCTGCATGCTTCCAGCAAATTTTATTTGAGAACACAATGTAGATGGGCGAGGTGCTATTGCTGCAACCATGTAGCGCCACATATGATTAGCTGCCTTCATCATTTTCCTCACAGATCAGGATATGCATCTGCAGCCAATTTTGCAGCTGGTGGTGCCTGGTATCAATACCAACGGTGCGAATCCGTTCAAATTTATTAAGATTGTGGCCAATATATTCTGCCTGTAAATAAAAATGGCCCAGGTCTGATTACGCCTATTATACTATTCGATAGTCATAGTTGCAGCTACCAGTTCAAGTGCTTGACAGGAATCATGTTGTTCAAGGCAGCAGTGACAAAATGAAAGCCACACTTCCCATGCATTTTAGCTTTCTGTAACCTGGTTATCAAGGCGGACGCAACTTCGGTAATCATTCTCGTAACGAGGCACTGCCGAGTTGTACTGCTTCAATACTAGTCCACTTTGCACTGCTTCAGTGCAAGTGGTGCCACAAGTCACTAGTCCAAGCAGAGGAAGACTCTCTTTAAAACACTTGCTTTGAAGAGGATTAAAAGTAAACTGTATTTATTATTATAAACCTCTTCTGTTTCTATTTATTTTCTACTAACTTAATTATACGCTAATACAAAGCATGTAATAAAGTCTTATCTTTCTCTCTCTCTTTCCGCGCGTCCAGTGCTGACTGGACCGCGGAGCAAGTAGATTTAAAGGCCTTTATCGACCGATGAATAAGCTTCTCGAATATAACTATGTTAAGTAATATTCCCAAAATATTATCTATCTTTTAGATAATATATTAGTTAACAACCTTTAAGTGTTAATTTCAGTAACGATACACCCCGTTACACCACCCCTCCCTTAAACTACAATCACTCTGACTGTCATTAGAGACGAGTGGTCACTAAGAGACCACGTCATTGAAATCGATGTTGATTGGTCAGAAGCATCATTTTTAATTCTATCGCATGGTTAACGAGTCCATGCGGTCAAGGAATAGTGCGGAACCTTCGGCTGCGGTATATGCAGCCGCGGGCGGTGCATTATTGTCTCTTGCGGCAGTCAGGGCGTCTGCCGTAATATCATTTTCTCCCACAACACTAAATGTTGCGGGTGCACTTGGTGAGTCACCACGTGAGTGCGACCCCTTCTTTGGTGGTCGACTATAAATGCGAGTCGGACGAGATGGCCGACTCAAGGAGAGTGGACTAGTCGCCTGAACGTCGTCAGGCGACTAACTATGAGCCTTCGAATGAGAGGGCTCAATCGGATTTTCGTGCTAGTAGCGTTCTCTATAACATGTTTGGTTCCGACGATGAGGTTGATTCTCCATCGCCAGCACCGTCTCCTGTGCCGTCACCCGCACTTATTTCTCTGCGTGGTAATGATGATGAAGTAAGCCATCGCAATAAAAGTTCTTGCGGTACCCGTGCTTCAGTGGGTACACTCAGGGGACGTAGACAATAAAATGTGTCGTCTTGCCCCTGATAAGAAGCCGTGGCTTTTGTCCGAACGACTTGTCACTAGGTTGTCTGGAGCGACTTCTCCTCCTGGGGTTGATCCCAGCGCAAAGAACTTTCGCGCTGAGGAAGTTTTTATATCGATGCTTTTCTTCAGCATCGGTGGTACGGTGACTACAACAAGCGAGATAAAAGCTCGTTGATGCAAGCCTGGAACGCGTTTTATTCGCAATGTCAAAGACATTGGACGCGAAGCCTGGCTTCGAAGACTTAACGCGATTCACACTAAGTTTGAGAAACGAACTCCAACTGGTGCAAAGTATAAATTGCATCGGTTGTCACGTGAGGCTGGGCTTCCATGCCTCACGTGGGGTGATCCCTCGTCGTGTTGTGTTGACAACACGCAGAGGGTAAAAGGGGACGTCTATCCCCTTTCTTCGCCCAAGGGAAGGGTTTGCATTTCTACCGAGATGCGCGATGCGATTGACGTTTTGGAATCAATTTACAGGCGCCAGGGGCGCGTGTTTGTTAATAGACCTTCTGAACCATCGATGGGTCTCGTCATACTGACGGACAAGGCCCTCAACGTCAGCAACCAGCTGGGAACGAGGCTCCCAGCTATCATGTGAAGGTGGATAACCGCGCCAGCGAACAAGATAACTCGTTCGCTGCCCCTTCACATCACGGTGGTTTTGGATACGTTCCACAAGGAAACGTTGACCACCGTGCGAATCCACCAATAGTTGTGGTGGAGGAGGAAATTTCAGATCCGAACCATGCGTCGGATCTATAGTCGAAGATCGACAAAATTGATCGCTTCCTCCATGATTCGGAGGAGGGATTTGCCCACGAGCGTGGCAAGCGTCGCTCGTTGGAGCAGACGGTGCAGGCTCACCATATCGAGCGGTTGGAAGACCGTTCGAAGAATGCCAACTCCATGTTGGAGTATCAATGGAAATATCACGCTCTTCGTGACGAGGTGTCGCCAGCTCATCGCAGTTTCGAGGATACTAAGAACCGGCATGAGAAACTCCAGATTCAACATTAAAATCTGGTTCGCGATCACAAGAATCTCTTACGGATTCTTGTAAAACGGTGGTCAGATCCGTCCTCGGAAGAGACCGCGTACTAATGGTACGGGCGGAGCCGACCAACGTAAAACGTAGAATGCGTTCGCATCCTACGTGGCAATTCTATTGTGTACGCATTGTCTCTGCGATGCAGTACACGGAAAGGTCTAATGAACTTGGGTAGTTGTTTACTGCTACCCACATTAGTGAATACACGCTTAGGTAAGTTTTCCGTAGAGAGTAGTGCTAGGTCATTAATTTAAGTGAAATAACATTTACTCACCCATTTTTGTCTGCGTTCCGCTTCTGACGGTCTACTGCGTTAGCAATGGAATCCTGTACGAAACGGATTACTAATTCTCGAGCCAGCAGAAATTCCTCTGCTGACTCATTTTTTTTTTCATTTCACTGCGCTTTGTGCGCACTGCCATGAGATCTTTCTCATCTTCGATGTCGATCGCTTCGACATCGACATCACTCGCATCGTTGGTAACTTCGACGCGTAACGAGCATGAGCTAGAAGTGTTTTTGCTCGTGCGAGTCCACCCCCCCTAAACTAGAGGATCCCTCTAATTGGGTGGGTATGTGTGAATGGCGTAAGCCATTCACGAAGAACGGCGTATGCGTTGTAGACGCATGCGCCGAATTGCTGATGACGAATTCGACCATTGGTAAAAACTCGCTCCAATTCGGATACGATTGGACGTAACCTCGAAGTATCTTTACGAGGACGCGATTTACGCGTTCTGTTTGACCATCCGTCTCTGGATGATCAGAAGTTGACATAGTCAGCCGTGTTCCGAGAGATCTGAACACGGATTGCCGAAACTTCGCCGAGAACCGTGGGTATCTATCGGAGACCAGTTCACGCAGTAAGCCGTTCAGTATGAATACTGTGTTGATAAAGACATGGGCACAGCCCGGAGCCGTGATTGACTCTGGTACTGCAGCAAGATATACCATTATGCTGAATCTGTCTACAAAAACAAGGAATTCGTGTTTTTGTGATCGTCTTCGGAAAATCCGAAGACGAAGTCCATATATACGGACTGCCAATATTCTGCCGGAAGTGGTAAACGTTGTGGGGTGCACGGGTTGAAGGGCTAGGCTTCACCCGTTGACACACCTCGCGAGCACGAATGTACTTGCGCAAGAACTGATACTGGCGGGGCCAGTAAAAGTCTCGGCTTACTGTGAGATAAGGTCTCTCACGTCCACGGTGCCAACTTGTTGGTGCATCGTGCTACTCATTCATGATGCGCAAGCGCAAATCATTGTGAGTTGGGACGACGACACGTGGAGTGTCGCCGGCAACGGCTGTGATGTACAGTTAGCCGTTTCGTGTTGTGTACCGATCGGATGTTGATTGATCCAAAGCCAGTAAATCCTTTAAAGATGTACTGGATGGATTCATCAGATGATCCATTAAACGTAGAAGGTCTTTATCTTTTGTGTGAGCTTTTCTATGTCATCAAACAAAGTTGATGACGGAAAACTTGTAGTGAGTGTTGCAACAGTAAGAGTATTTTCACTGTTGGAGTGCGCAGCCGGCTCGAAATCGGGTCGGCGCGATAACGCCTCAGCGACGACATTAAGTCGTCCTAGTTTATATTCCAGAGAGATTTTAATACTCCGCGAAGAAGAATAGGCACCTCGCCATCCTTTGCGACAGATGTGGGCTATTTACGGCCGTGCGTAATGACGCATGGTTCGTATATGCGATGAACGGTCTATCTCCGAGAAGATAGACCCTAAATTTAGCCAGTGTATATTTATGGCAAGGAGTTCCTTGTCATGCACTGGGTGATTGCGTTCAGCTGACGCGATTGGTAACAGACGACGCGCTCCGCGCCGTCCGTATCGTATTGCATTGACGCACAGCCGATTGCGGAATCGCTGGCGTCACAGACCACATGAAATTTTCTGCCTTGATCTGCAATCTCCAAGATGGGCGATTGCATCAACCTTTGCTTGATTCCCTCAAAGCAACGCTGACAATCAGCCTTCTATAACCATCTCTCGTCTTTTTTTCAGGAGACGAGAGAGATGAACTGTCATTTCGGCATAATTGCGTGAGTACTTGTGCAAGGACGCCGCTAATCCAAGCAACTTTCTAAGTCCCTCGACATCGATTGGAACTGGCCAGTCGGTAATTGCCTTGATCTTTTCGGGATGAGGGCGCACGCCGTGTTTACCGACGATGCACCCAAGAAGTGGTATTTCGCTTGCAGCAACTATACCCTTCTTGAGATTCGCGTACAACTTATGCTTTCGCATAAGTGTAAGAACCTGACAAACGTGAGTTTTATGAACTTTCACGTCCGTCTTTCCGTCCATAGCTCGGCTGTGGACGAATGCATCGTCGATATAACTCGGTGCGATTTCTCGCACGGGTCTCAATAGATTCGTTACGCATCTGTTGAATGTTGCAGGGGCGTTACTAAGCTCCCGTGGCATTACTAGCCATTCCTAGAGCATTCTACCGAGAGTGCTCACTGCTGTGTACGGGATGTCCCGTTCACGCATAAGGATATGATAAAATCCAATCATCAGATCCATAGACGAAAAGATGGTGTTTTTGTACGCACCATCTATGATTTTTTCTTTTCTAGGTATCGGCGTTTTAGCCGTCACCGTTGCAGCATTTCAGTTTATTAAATGCGTGCACTATCCGCCACCCTCCTGTGGCCATTCGCACACAGAAGGTCGGAGAGCTATGTGGGGAAGATAACTCCCTTACATAGCCCGCTTTTAATCGATCGATAAAGAATTTATCGATCGCAAGTACTTGTTCACCCGAGGTAGCGGCCACTGCTTCATGACACAGTACTTCGAGACCGGTTTGAGCTCGATCTCATGTTGAGTACCTTTATTCTTAGGCACTCGCATGGAACTGTTTCCGGGAATACATCCCCGAATTCCATTAAATCCTTGTATAAAAGATTTGTTTTAAGTGACTCCCAGGATTGAGTAGTATATTTCTCAATCCGAGTCTTCACATCGAGGACACTTTCGTTCTTCGATGAGCTGCTGAAACCCCGATCGTTCTCTGCAAAAATTACCGCTGACCGTATATCGGTTACGTATTCGTCCTCTGTGACGAGTACGCAGATCTGCTTGATTCTATTACTATGCAGATCTATCAAGGACCGCTTGGGTTCTAGGGTTGGTAATTGAGTTATCTCCGAAATAAACTTCGGAGGCGCATACAGATCAAGAG
>NC_090615.1:4674415-4696001 GCF_004359215.1 Bremia lactucae | reverse complement strand
AAATGAGCCCAATCAATATTGAGGCTCATCCTCACGTACACACGCAGAGATGCGGGTCGTGGGAAGGACCAACAAGTGCTACCAAGTGTAGGCGGGCACGTCGTAATACGGCCACGCTCTACTTAGACACACACCCTAGCACAGCGAGGAAGCGGTTTCACCTGCTTCTCTTGCGTGCAGTGAGGTAGTTGTTGTGGGCGCGTCAGCGACCTCACCCAGTACACTAAATACTGTGATTAAGAGTCGTCACGGGAGCGGAAATCTGGCTCCTCGTGCGCACTTATCAAGTAGGTAGTAGTTTTCAGACTGATTTATATTTAATCGTATTAAATATAAAAACCTATTTTTACCAATCAAAATGTTATCTCTATAGATAACACTTAATATGTATTGCGAGCGTATCTTTCGAGATACCTTGCGTAACGGATGACGCTAGCCGTCATCACGGATGAAGCTGGGCGTAATCCCTCCTAATGTGAATGCACCCATGTGCATCCCATACACAAGGGTTACCACACCCGAGTGCTGGGTCTAATTACTTTAATTTAGTAGTTGACCATCCGCTTAGTACACCAAGTGCACTTAACGGGGACTGTGTAACATTAGGGCAACTTTAGCCCGTTACAAGTAGCCTTTGCCACTCCCCAAGTGCTGGACGTGATTATGTAAGTCAGTCAGACCATTAACGGCCTGGCTTTGGAATGACTGTATCGTCCAATCGTGTGGGTATTTTAATGCTCCTGCACAACATTATCCACTCTCAAACCTGCCACTTGGTATGCTTACGGCTATTAATGAGACTGAATTTGGACCTGATGCAACCGTGTCAAGTCTTTGACACTTCAAGGAGTAGCATCTGCTATCTTGTTCAACATGCATTCTTGCGAGATGTCAAAGTTGGGTGATTAGCGTCGTGCACTGCCTCTTTTGAATGCGCGCACGATTCCTTACTTGCCTTTCCAACTCCAACAGCATATATGTTCGCTGGTAAAATATTGTTTGACATAAAGCTTCAATGCCTGGTCTTTTAAAGTGTCAATTGCATTGCAGTTGCTTTTACGATGGAGGTTCTGTTGATAGCACATCCTTTTAATTTCGGGAAGTCAATGCACTTAAAGTGTGTCCGCGATTGGCTCTACCCAACTACAGACATCTGACGGGACATCGATGTCCATAGATCGGATCGAGCTATTGTAACAGGTAATTGTAAACAGCCGTCAGTCAGGTAAATGACGAATATAACATCGCGTTGTCGTACGATATCAGATTGTTGGTCCATATTGGAGATACGACCGAGACAGCCGCATCCTTCGAACGTTTAGAATTGTGGCTTCCGAGACTGTCCACAGTAAAGCGAGGTTGGTGTCCACAACGAAACCAATCCAAGGTGTCTAGCTGTCGATTAGTGCGGTAAAACAGGGTGCAGTGTTTACCTTTGAAGAAACTTAAACTGACAGAGTGTAAAGCCGACCAGTGGCACATAGCGGAATATCCCTGTCATGAATCCAGTGTTGGTCGTTGAATTCTTTGAGATGTTATGCACAGACAATTTAGTCTGGTAGTGGAAAATCCAGACTTATTGATGGTCTGAGCTTGAAAGTAACAAGGAAGCCTTTGAATTGGAATTAATCGATAAGATGCTTAGACGAGGCGATCCACGCAAGTAGAGTCAGTTGAACGCTTCTTGAACCACCGCGAAGTGAAGGGAGTCCCAACGAGTTATCTTGTTTGATAGCGAGGGTATCCACCCTCGCACGATTCTTGGGAACCCCGCTTTCAGCTAATGACTGATGTTCTGAGTCTTATCGAACAGTAAGACAAGACCCATTCTTTGATCCGAAAAGACCCTCGAAACTCGAGCTCGCGCGCTTGTAAAAAGATTGTAAATTATCAACCCGGGCAACTTATATGAGAGACGCGAACTTTAATGAGGATGATTCTGGAATTACTCTTTCTAAGAGCACAGGCTGTGCCCTTATCGCAGCAGCGACATGGGTCCGCTTCCACGAGGAACAGAGGTGAAATGGCACTGGTGCCTCCCCAAAAAGCCCTCGCTGAAGGAATGGCCTGACCTTGTAAGCACTTCCTCACCCGAAGTTGAGAGGCGCCTGTCAAGCACACCACCTTATAAGCTTGAGACAGAGTGTGACAATCCAGTCAATCTTTTTATGAGAGGGCTTCTAAAAAGCAACGATAAGTCTATCACACAATCGCTTTAGATAATATTTGAAAAAGCTGGCGTACGCGCTGCTTTAAGTTCTTTATGCAACAATTATATAGGAGGACGTAAATGTCGTGAAGAAGCGTTTGACACGGAGCCTGAGTAAAAGACGGCTTTAGTGCAGAGTAAGTGCGACGATACGTCGGTCGTACTATTGTACACCAAACGCTTAAAGCTCTATTATCTTATTTAAGATTTTCACCAAAACGGCATGTAGTTACGGAAGCATCATTCCTAGCCCAATTTTGGTCCGACACAAGAAAGTTAATAGTCTCCATGCAAAGGCTGAATCTTGTATAAGAAAGGCGAGAGACCAAGCCCATCCATCTCGAAAGGAAAGTTATTGGCCGATGCCTTGGCACAGGCGGTCTTGCATTATACGATAGAAGTAGGGAACCGGTATAGGCACACACCCCTTTTGGTATAGCCCCCCCCTCTTCTTCTGTATTGAATAAAAACGTCATATATAATATTTTCACTGTATGCGTCATTCCACTGCATCCAAAAACAACATTTATTCTTTTACAATCATCTTTAGATCGCCCTTTCGGCCTTTGGAACATCACACCCTAAATTACATTAGGAAATCGCTTCAGCCACGCACCTCAATTATCTACATGAGAGTAGTGCAATGGGCCCCTGAGCGCTTTAAAAATGTGTTTCAGTTTGGAGATGTTAGATGTACTGTTTTTAACAGGTGAGATAAAGCCAAGAGCGCCCGCACTTGATTGGAAAGTCATAAAAAGAGCGAAAAGAAAGAGCAGCAAATCGAGCATGAGATGAAGTTGAGCCGGAAATAAGCGACAAGGGTCGGAGGTGCACTCTTGCGCATGCAAGTTAGTTAGTCTTTGGAGGTCAAGCGAAGGTTGAATTTAATTTACTTTACTTCTAACAACTTTTGCGAAAGTGCATGCTTACCTTTCAAATAGACGAATCTTATACCCACCATGAGCGCAAGCAAGCCACAATTTCTTATGTTTCACTTTTTGTCGGCTTTTGCTCGGAATTTATTTGCTGAAAAAGCATCTTGCTATTTAACACGAAAATACGCATATATTGCTAAGTTTTTGCAGACCACTCAAGCTGGCCTGCATAAAATTTTCTCATTATATATTTCAGTTACCAACAAGTTGCTACCATTACGCTACTCTCATAAATGCAGAGGTAGATAATCAAGAAGTGTGGCTACACCAGTTCCCAAATGTAATTTAGCGGGATGTGTACCAAAGTCCAAAAGGGCTAAGGACCACTCTAAAGGAAAAATTGTCAATTTTGCGATATAGCGGAATAATAAAACTGTTTATTTAAAATCTGTAGCTTTTAATTAATTGAAAAAAAAAAACAGACGGGGCGATACCAATAGGGGTGTGTGCCTGTACCGGTTCCAAAAAAATATATACTTTTCTAAATTTTATTTTATGGTCTCAGGCAAAAATTATTTAATCGCATAGTTGCTTCATGTGCCTTAATACATCCTCTAGATTTCTGAGATATTTCGTGTAAATATGATTTTACTTACAGCTTGCTATTTAAATTTACATCCTTTACGAAATCGACTTCTTCTCTTAACTGACGTTGCCACGGCCATAGGTACCCTCGGGACACTTATATTCGTCCGGCAGCAACGAGCGCTGTAACGAGTTAAAGGCGTACTGGCGCTTTCCGGTGTTTTTGAGTACATTTTCAAGCCGAACACCATTACTCCGCATCGTTGAGACCGTGCGCACCACAAATTCCTCGGGCAACCCGTGATTGCTGCTTAGTAGTCGTACCTGTTCGAGCGTCACAGACATGCTCGTTCGGTCCTTGGCACTTTTGCATGCAGTGACACGGCCAGCACCGAGTAATCGGCACAAATGCGAACTTTCTTGAATAATTTTTGGGTGTTTGGATTTCACGACTTGCCGTTTGCTAGCAGCAGCAATCCGCTCTTCTAGCGATTCGAGAAGTGGTCCGATCGTGCTTATCGGCATCAATACTGCGTCTGGCTACAGTATGCAAGCAAAACTCAATCTATGTAGACAAGAGGAAATGGAGAAAGGGATGCTTACAATACGTACTCTTTCAGTAGCAAGCTGCCTGTACTTATCGATGTATCGCATCAAGACGAGAAAACTGTTACGGTTAATGATATCTTGCAGCGTCGTCTTCCTCGTGCTGGCATTATTCGCTAATGTCTGCATTTCGTTAATACCCTGAGTGAAGATCACCGGGACCACACGAATCAATTCTCCTGATCGAAGTGTGGATGGAATCAACGACCGCAAATCTTCCGAGCAGCGCACTCCAATCGTACATATGTAACTCCCTTTATTGGATCCTTTGCTCAATTGCACAGACACAACGCTAGGGAGTGTCGTATTTTTCATGTGCAGGTTAAGTATCGTTGAAAAGAGATGGGCAGGTGGCGAGGTATCAAGTACAAAAGACACGTGCTGCAGTGCATTCACAGCTGCAGAAAAATCTTCGAGCATTCCAATTTCCTTGCCCTGTGTTGACAGGAGCGATTCGACTTGAAAGAGAAAGCCAATCGCCTCAATAGTGTGCAAGAACGTTTGGTTACGTGCATGCTGTAACGAGTTTTCCAGCTGGCGACAGAATGAAGTCACAAGCGTTGTTAGAGCCTGTGAAAAGCACATATCGAATCGTGTTGTAAGGTGCCATCGCATTTCGTCTGTCGCACGAGTATCCGCATTTATCCAGTCCACAACATCAGCGGTAGGCCTATCGGACACGTCACTCTGTACGCGCGACAGCGTTCGCTTTTGCAAATTTGCACGCAAACTCAAAATACTGCCCTTGTGGCGAAACTTATAACAATGAGCAGCAAACGCACCGACAGTGACCGTAGAATAAACGTGCACATGTGGTGAAGTCCGTCGTGATCGTTGCGAACGCAGGTCAGCCGTTGGACCGACCCACATATCCTGCACGTGCAAGTTGATCGGCAAAAAACGCAACACGAGGCTTTTCTTTTCGGTACTCGCTTTGAAATGTCGACCTTCCTCTGCGCGATCGATACACACTTTGTGACATTCGCGTAGCGCCTCGACGTACATTTTACGCTGCTGGACGCGCTCGTTAAGCCACGTTTGTACGACCGCCTGGTCATTTTCGCTCCGTATTTGATCGATCAAATTGTCGTATAAAATACCAACAAAACCGCTCTTCACCCGTGCTTCAAAGCCCACAGCCTCAGTTTGTGCACGTGCCAAATCTTCGGTGCGATCAGCTACTAACAGTTCCAAGTACTGTCGCGGCACTTCGTTTGTCAGTGGACTCTCTATCATGTCTTCGATCACCATCTCGTCACCTTTTGCAAACTGAAAAGTCTTTGTACTATAAAATCCAGAACTCTCTTTCAGATGACGGGGGGATACAGTCATTGATTTAATGCGAAGGCGAGGCATTGATATATCCATTTCATATGTCTGGGCCCTCGTAGCAGCTGAAAGACTGGGTGAAACTGTTCCGACACCATCACTGAGAAATGTCGAAATCGGAGATCGATGTCTTGTAGACCCATGTCGAGCCAATAATTCCACTTCATCAGCTGCCAGCATGTCATCACATGCACACGAAAATTCACAAAAGACCTTGGGTCGCGAGAGTGGTGCCATCCCCATTCCCGATACGCGCGCAACTCGAGCTCGTTCATCAAGCTGTAGGGATGATGCGCGCAATGAGTGACGGGATCCGCGCAAATCACCATCAGAAGAAGGAGACAATGTCACTGTTTCAGACAATTCATATACAACAAAACGGAGAAGCGGGTTCGCAGGCATCAGTGGTATCTGAAGCACCGACGAAAACGACGCAATTTGCGTCACGCCACTGCCGTTCTCAGATTTATTAGTGACCAAAGTGGGAAGAACTGTCTCTGTCAAACTCACACGCGACCACTTTGTAGCTGGATTTGGCATGTGGCGAGGTGTGAGTAAGGCGCCTGAGCTGACAAGAGAGAGGGGATGACTGCGCCGACTAAGCATTCCTTCTTGTTGTATACCGCTTTCGATAAGCGTACTAATCGACGAGCGGTGATAACTCAGAACAGGGAGGTCATCATACTGATCTTCTCCGCTTGCTTCATTCTCTCCTCCTTCATAAGCCAAATTTTCTGCCACATAGAGCTCAATGAAGCATGCATGCGTAAGAGGAATGGGAGACACAAGCTGAACTGCGACCGCAAGCACATTGTGCGAGCTATCGACATTTTCTTGAGCACTAGGATTATACTCCGTGTCCGGAAAGCGCAATATACCTGCCCAGCCATCACTAAGACCGGTTTCGTTCCCAGAAATACCAACTTTGCCATTTTCCACCTTTTCCGAGATGTTTGACACTGGACGATTGAGAAGCTGCGGGTCCTTGACGTGCAATGACGGGTTCCAATTCATTCCATGCAATCGTGGGTTCCACTGAAGTAAAAGAAAACCAATCGGGGGTACCAGAGTCGGAAGCCAGATGGAGAAAATATACCACACGACAGAATTCATGCTCCAGTTCTTCCAATGTAGAATCAAATTCATGATACTTGACGTTCCAAGAACAATAGTAATCGACAAAATTACCACGAGGTATGTAATCAATGACTTTTTCATCACTTTAACCACATGATTGTCAAAAATATGTCCGGATTGATCAATAAGCCGCACGCCCCGTTGAATAACACGCGTACCAAGTACGAGCAGTCCCACGGACGTTAAAAAGAGCAGCAGCTCAGCACTCAATTGAAGTGGAAAGAACCACTTGGAGTAGCTCACATCCCTGCATACGGTATTCACCGCATAGTCCCACTGACTTGGCTGTAGATCAGGGCAGTAGTCATTTAAACACAGACGCCGCGTGTAAAACGGATTTCTGAGGTAGTCATCGTACGTGCATTTGTAAAATTCTGTGAGACTCACAACTCCAAATAGCTGCACACTATAGAACGCTACATTAAGGACGATGTAAATACCAAATACAAACAAGCGCCTCGACGGTCTTACGTCATGGAACAAGACGGTAACCCAGTGAAAGCATACCGACGTCATCATCGTCCATGTGAAGCATAAAGAAATCGCATAAAGCACATAGTAGATATCGGTTCCACTGGTCGACGAGGCTTTTGTTGATACGCTAATCCAGATTGCATTACCAACAATGCATAAAATAAATATCATCATCACAGACAGTGAAGTCATGTCATTGTAAAATGTAGGTCTTGAGAACGATATGCCATTCTAGAGACATTTCAGTTCAAAATATACATAAGCTCAGCACATAAAAATAAAGAAGCAAGAATCAAGCGTACCATTCGAGTCACAAGGATCGCTCCCGCCAGAGCTACAGCAAACAATGTGACCGACATCACACTGTACACACTTAGAGTGTACTTAGAGTCTGCAAGACACATTCATAAGTCCAAGTGATGAAGCAGAAAAAGACAAGAACTCACGAGTCTGTGTGCGAACCAACGTCTGTGCGCAATCGCTTCCCAGTACGTCATTTCCGTTCAGTAAAATAACCTCACTAAGTGATGGCAATCGGAGCCTACTTGGTTCGTCCACCTCCTGAGATTCATTGCGAGACCAAACAACGCGAGTAATTTGAATTTGAAAGGTAAAGATCGTCCGAACTTCCCATGATTCATTAGTCTTCACGCCCGAAGGAAGAAGATTTGCCACGCAAAAGTAGGTGGTATTGTCGCTTTCAATCCTCAAGTTAGTTCCACCTGGGTCAGCGTACAGGTTGAGAAAAGGATTGCCACCTTGAACGTATGACGCTTGCGAGAGCAATCCAAAACTTATTGTCGACGTTGATTCGCGTCCTTTGCTTGCACAAAAGGGGGAGCGCAAATTAGCGCACACTTTTGGATTTGATGAGTCCGGGCCCACAACGGAAGAAGTAGAAAATGACAGCACTAAAATCTCTGAATCCTCATCCATCCATAATAGTGATGAATCCAGGCGACCCCGTTGAATAGAAGGTAACGTCATCGTGGCAAGAGTTAAAGCACCTAAATCTTCAGTTGGCGACGATGCAATCGAGCCCGAAGTAGTCACACTTACCTCCTGCATGCGTCTGGAAGTAGCGGCTGATTTAAGGACCCCGGATATGGTCTCATATGATAGCGACACACTTAAAGCCACTGTGTTGCTCGAGGTGTATACACCTGTTACAATGCTATTCGATAGGACAAAAGACATGGGGCCGTGCGAGTTTGACCTGATCAACTTCTCTCGACCATCAAGAAGAGCAACAACATCAATAAAGCCGTACTGATGACTGTCACTGCTGCCGCAATTTTTGCTCATAGTCACGTTTGCACAGCTGTACACGCGCATCTCCAAAACATGCAAAAGTTTCTCGTCCCGTAGCGTCACCTTTGCCGCAGTGTTTTCCCACGCTACAAATCTCCATCCACTAGGCAGTGAAATTGTGATCCACCACTTGCTTTTGCGAGTCATTGGATTTTCTTTTCCCAAACTGTAAAATGCTCCGATAATGTCGCACGCCAGAAGGGTAAATGTCGCCTCGATAACACTGTAAGGAGTAATGGACGACGTCAAGACTTTGTAAAAGTCTGTCGACACACAAGTTTTGTATCCTTGCGGACACGAACCATCAGAAAGTTTCCTTTCGCATGTAGAGCCAATAGAGCTGCCTGGATGCTCAAGCTGACATTCTGCAGCCTTACAACGACAGTAAGTGGATGTATATAGCTCGCCAAATACATTTTTCATCGGCTAGACCAAACAAAGCAATGATGCATCAGAAAGCTTAGCGCCTAATTCCCTCACAAATCTTGCAAATGGCACTACAACACACCCGAGCTCCGTCGTTTATTCCCGAAACACTTGAAGCACTTTTATTACCTGCTGTAAGTGCAAACACCTCGACAATATTCATTGAATCGTTGGCGTGTTCAGACGACGCTGTAGCATTGGTGGGTTCAGACGACGCTGTAGCATTGGCTGGCCCTGAAGCCGTCGCTGATGCTGAAGTGGAGTCAGTGTTTGTCAAGGTCGATATAGTTTCTGTGATTTCATCAGGGATGCGCGAGCGTTGCTTTACTTTTGGACCCGCAGACTGAACCGAGGATGCGCTGCGTTTTGTAGCTCCGTGAGCGCTGCGTTGTTCTTCCAATACTGCAATACTGATGGGATTCGTGCTGCATGGCGCACTAGGGTGGCCACCTGAGATTCTAGTACCCAGCTGCATGCGCTTTGAGCTGCTTGCATCGTCCCCCTTCCATGATTCTTGAGAGCTACAAGCAATATGGAAAGAGAAAACACATAGTTAGCCTCACATACTCAAATATTATCGTCTATCTGAAGTAACTGACATTGGCAAGTCCAAACATCCACTTGATTCATCCAAAAATTTCAGCCTCGCCGCGACTTGAAGCCTTTCTGGCTCAACAATGTCATCAGCTCTGCCTGATTGGATTCCAATTGGGACTCGAATCGGTTTACCTGATTCAGCTAACGTTGCTGCCGAATTAATAAATTTATCACTACTTTTTCTATCAATTGCAATGTCTTGAGCCTTGTTAATCGAGTGATTTTGACTGTTTACATCCAGCGTGAGATCTATCCTTGTAACCTGGCGCTTTCCTATTTTTGAATCAAATCCTTGGTGTTTTCTGACACTTTTTGACGCCATATGATGCATTCCCTGCGGGTTCTTTTTCGTCTTTGTCTCTCTAACACATTCATCTCTATCGCGCTCGAAAGTGTCAGCAATGCTCCGTTCTTTAAGGTGGGGGGAAACTTGACTGCTTTTTCTTGACTGAGAACCGCGCTGATGTGCAATATCAACTACGTCAATTTTGTCCATTGACTTCTCCTGCTCATATTCGAGCTCGGTCGCACGCTGCTCCGCAACTCTATGGGCAGGTCCAAAGTCCAATACGTCTGCTTCTTCTTCAAAAGTAGGCATCATATGCTATATTAGTGAAACAAAATTGCATCCTACTAAAAAAGGTTACCTCCACTCTCGGCAGCGGACGCGAGTGACAACAATAGTAGTGCTGTCGCGCACAGGTGCCTCCTGCCACATCGCAATCGAAAACGCTGCTGTACAACGAAAAAACGTTAGCAAGCAATATAGGCCGGTAATTATGTGTCGCTGCGCACCCGCATGTAAAAGCGGTCGACAAGAACGGCTTCCCGATGATTACTTATATTTGTGGAAGGGGGCACTTAAACTTAATGCAGCAAAATTTCCAGATTCTTGTATACTTACGGTCCAAATGGCAATTGTGTTCTGAATCTGCTTTTGTGGGTACCCAAATTTGGGAAAAAGAAGTCACTTATTATTCTTGGCCCTCCTGAAGGTATTAAATCAAATTAAATTGATATTTCTTCGTGTCAGATAATTCTAAAATGTCTATCTATTTACCCGCCCTAACTTGCCTTTCGGCCTAGCCGCTCCAAGTACTGTTGCACCAATGTGTGAACTCGAATGGCGGTATAATAATGGGATCTAACGCCAACTGACGATTTTTAATTCACAGTACGCGTGCCTGAGGACCAAGATGAGTAGAGGCTCGATCTGAAAACGGATTATAAACGCGGCTTATTTTTTTTGTGCTTATCGCGACTTTACCCTTAAATACGGCCTCCTGATGCACGAAGAATTAAAGGAACTGGCCGCAGGAGTTCTGCGCCGTTATGCCATCGTGCCGTCGGGTCATCAGGTTAAGCGCCGTGCAACAGTGCTGCCAAAGTTGTTCACGTAGAAAAGGCGCAGAAGAGCGCCAAGGCGTGGACGGGTCTATGCAAGCGCTTTCAGCGGCAGAGTAGGCGCTTTTTGGCGTGTTGGTGCTAGCTGTCGTTATCGGGAATAACACCATTTCGGTGGTCCAGCATGTAGAGCAAGAAAATGGCAAGGCCGCCGATGCAGTTGCAAAAGAAATCGAACGGTGTAGAGCGTGACGCCTTTTCAGAAATAGATCGTCCCGCATGTTTTCGGCGACGTCAGACCAATGGCATCTTCGACATAGGCAGTCTTTAGGCACTGGAGCATGTAGTATACGCTGCTCCACGAGGGCGAAAGTAGGACCATGGCAGTGCCACTTAAGCGGATTTTTGAGATGATTCTACTTAAAGACTCTTATATTTTACCGCCCAAGACAAGAACACAGATGCACATCCGCACGAGAAGCTGACATTATCGGCGCAAAGAGTATGCGCCGTAATTGCGCAATGAGAAGACCTAGCCAAGCATTCTTTTTGCCATGCAGGAGGTGCAAAGCCGTTCAACACTTTCGACCATCCTTTGCGGTAAGCATTCACTTAGCCACAACGTGTTTGGTTGGTGTCTGCCTCCCCCAGAACCCGTTGAAAACCGCCTCCTCGTCAACAGTATAATCGATTATGCAGCTAGTGTCGATCTTTGCGCACCGCGGCAACCAAGATCAATGGCAAAGACAGCGCGACTAATGTACTATCGTCCATGTCAAAAGTTATCGCGCACGCACCCGCGGCCCTGATTCGTAAAGCTCCAGCATGCGGATTTCAGAGTCGCCCGAAATTGATGGAAATGGGCGTTGAATAACGCGGTACACTGCTCGTTTGGTCCGCAACTCGTAACAGGTTTAATGCGGACTCGTGCGACGTCATGCGCCGTCGACAGGCCTAACTCAGTGTGAACATTATTCCCGACTAAAACCCGACTTTTAGGAGAATTGTCTTCTATTTTCTGTAATTTGTGGGACAAGAAAGAACAGACTATTGACATCTTCGCAAGTATGATTTAAAGGTTTATAAATTCTGGGCAAAATTACTAGATGCCGAAACGACGATCAACTAGTGGACGACTGAGCGTGGCCGCTACATAGGTTAGTGATGTACTGACTGAACTGTACTGGACTGGATGACGATACGCCGATCAGCAATTAGCTGAACGAGCGTGACCGCTAATTGCAGTTACTCCGATTTGTTCTCCTGTTTGCAGTTAAAAGCGGAGCTATACGAAGCCCAGTGCTTGCGAACGACACAATGGACCTTTTGCTGCCATTTTTCTCAATATATCGAACTCGGCCCAATACACAGCCGTGTTTAGAACTCGTTGTTCTAATTCCATTGAAAATGTACAAATGCTAAAAACTCGGGCTATTATCGATTTTATTTTAAGCGTTATTACGCCCCTTTGTAAAGTGTGCAATATGATACACTATTTAGATTGACACCTGGGTCTATTTAAATCGCAAGGCTAATTTTATTTTGCTTCTTGTAAGGAACGATTTTTTCTGCATCCGTTAAGAAGCAAGACAGGCTTACACTTTCCTAGCGACTTAAAATCGCTATATAATTTCCAATGTAATTCACATGCAGTCTGCGGATTCGAGTTAAAGAAGTAAAAGAATTTGCTATTCTTGCAGTCGCTTTTCCTTACATTGAGTGCTGAGGCATACATGGTAAGGTTGTTTCGTCCAGCGATAATTGATCATTTAATGCTTATTTGCAACCATCAATAATTATCCTTCGTTCTAATGGAAGGTGGAAGTACCAGTTTTAGAAGCTTTCTGTAACTGTACTTAAAACATGGAAGCAATTTCTTCCAACAGCTACCAATCAGCCTTAGACCTGATCATGTCTACGACTTCTTGTTTGCTTTCTGGAGTAGCCTTCGTGAGTGGGACGTAACTTAACTAACTGTGCATGCGCTGTAACACTCCAGTTTGTTTAATTGACCGCCCTTCCGTTTCTGTACTTAATAAAGTAAAGACAAGCTCTTTCTCTCGCGCGACTCATCTTGTGGTCGACGTGCCAAGAAGCTTTAGAGCATTTCCCATCTTCCTGATTGATCACTTCGGTTTTTGACTCCAGTGACTCTAAATCATGTTTGCGTCGCTTTCTGAGATGCTGGCGTGGAAATCTAGCGGCTATAATTCTAAGCATTCCAAGTCGCGCTGCGGGCCAACTGCCGACTCATCCAACGAAGAGTCTGAGACCGAAAGCGCGTCGTCAAGCCACTCAAATGCACCCAATTTGCGTCGTCAGCAGTCGTGTCCATCGTCTGTTTCGCAGAAGGCTCGCATGAATACACAGAGCGAAGACGAAAACGCTTCTTTTCCACAGAATGTGTACTTGCTTGCGCGCGCAGGGTTCACCACTTCCTCCAAGCTCTTTCTAGCGAGGCCTCGCGATACGCCAAAGACACCTACAGATATCTCGCCCCCGACACCGCCTAACCACAGTACTGAATTACTTACGGATTATGGAGTGCACTCAAGATGTGCGGGCGCGCGCGTGGCAACACCTTTTGGGCTCGGCAAAATCATGGCAATTCGAAACTATGACGGCATCGCTGCGATTGAATTGCAGGCGTCCGGACTACTATTTTATAACGCCACCGAGATAAAGAACGTGCAGGTAATTCCAGCCCTTGTGGGTGAGCGGGTGCACACGCCGTCAGGAATAGGGTGCGTGCTAAAGTTTAACGCTCAAGAAGAGCTATACACACTTCAATTAGAATCAGATGGCAATCTTAGAGCCTCCGAACTTCAGCTTCAATTGACTGATATCCGCCTAGTAGTCAAAAGAAAGAATGAATTTGATGAATCCGAACTTGAGAATCAGCGACGTCCACGGGGGCTTTCGGAGGGAAGCAGCGTCGATTGGGAGTCGAGACAAGCACGAGCTCGACTCTCTACCGTTTCGACTTCTGGTGTGGCTGGCTTAACGCTGCTTAAAAACATTGCGACAACCTCGTATACATTTGTAGCGAGCAGATATCGCCACGGGCAGCCCGTAATCACCAAATTTGGCGCTGGGCATATCCTGTCCGTGGATCCGCAGCGCGGATCAGCTCAAATTCAGCTTAATTGGGGTGCAATTGCATTTATTGATGCAGATATGATTGATTTTTATCCCAAAGCGCTTGAAGGCACAGACGTGCAGACGAAGTTTGGATCCGGAATTGTCATTGATTTGAGGCCCGCTGACGCAATCTACACTGTGCGTCTCCACGATCCACAACCTGCTGGAAAGTCGAACGTGGTGTTTGTACATGAGTCAGACCTGCATAGAAGTCGAAAAATTGCAGTCACGGCTGCAAATGTTCGTGATAAATTGAAAATAATGGCGCAATGGCGGTTTGGAGAGCGCATTGTGGTGGCCCACCAACACCACGCTGAGGAGCCGAACTCTGCCGGCATTTAAATTTTTAAAGCGCTTTCTTTTTATAGTGTCGAAATTATGGGTCCGTTTTCCTCACTTCGTCGTAATCCTGAGATTTCACTATGCAAGTATCTATCCATTGGGATATGTCGCTGCTCAGGATCTATCAAGTTAGGATCGGGATATGTCGCTGCTCTGCATCTACCAACTCAATCAAAAATGAAGCTGACCGAGTCGACAGGAAAATACAGACAAATGGCGACGCCGATACATGCTGCTGTGAGATAAGAGAAATGATATAACGTTAACTTAGTATGATTTTTTTATACAATTGTTCGTATTAAATTCTCATTGTCTCTTGTCCGCATCGGACTGTGTCATTGTTCTTTCTAGGGATTGTTCTCTGCCAGTCGCCATAAAATAAGTCGTTTTAAAACTTTCTTCACTCTTTGAGGCTATTGCCATCATGACAGACAATCTTAAAAAAAATAGCACCTTTTAATTTCTTGGAGTCAAATCCAACGATTCTATATTCGTTTATCACAAAATTCAGACTAGACAAGTTACCTATTCTCGAGAACAATTTGTCATGTATACCGAGTTATCTTTTGCGATAATTTCTCAAAGGCAATTACCATTAATTAAACTGATTTAACAGCTGTAGAACAAGCTTAGCTGATACCGTCGCAGACATTATTTTTCACTTGGCAACGCATGATAATCATGAGCTGAATTTCATAGAATAGCTTTACAATTTGGTCTGTTATTGTTTCGACATCAATTATAGCTTTACAATGCGCAGATCCCATTTTCAACCATGCTAGTAACAACTCTGTGTCATTAGTAATGCAAATCGGCCGTCGGAGAATTTTATTAAGGCAGATTTACGATTTGGAAAAAATAATAATTGGCAATGTTTCATTGAATAAAAGCGCGAGTTGGCGAATCTTGCAACACTCATTCAAAAAAAAAATTTAGAAGAAAAACGATTTTACAAGCCATATTCAAATGTTCCACGAAAACGCTTCTTCATAACATGAATGTGGCAGGAAAAGAGCGTACGTAAGGCACGTCAGATTCGTTAGAGATTATTTTTTCCGACCACAAAATTTCCATTATTAGCGACTCATCGATCTGCGCAGCACAGAAAAACATTTCCGTACTCTGCACTTCGCTTTCTTGTCCTGCAAGTCCAACCAACAATAGATTTTCACTCGCTTTTAATTCTGCCGATGGCACAAAATAAATAAAGCTGGTTTGCTTCTAATACGACCCCACGCAGAAAATGATGGCGATTAATTTATACTGACCGTTAGAACTAGCCCCAAACCTGAAAGGATGATTAAGATTCCTTACACTTCTTACGTGTACTTTACGCCGCCCATAAACGTGCGAGGGTCTGGCGCAGCACCATTAAATTCTGCGTTGGAAAAATCGAAACCAGGGTTCTCTTCCTGAAACCGCTCCAACATCATTTGCTGTTTTGTAGCTTCATGTTGCATAGCATCCATCTACATAGAGCAAACAGAAAATCATTGTCATCAGCAAGGTTATCTAGCAAGCAATAATTTATTGTGTGCGCGTGAGCAAGCATCAAACCTCTATATGCTCATTAAAGACACATGGCCAAATAAGTCCTTTCTTCATTTTCTGAAGGTTAATATTGAGCTCTCCGGAGTCTTACGCGATAGTTAATGAAAACGAGATATTTTAGCCATGATTGATGTCATTCTTTTACTAGTATTAATATGTATATAAGTACCACAACCCACCAAGCATCCAGTAGCTCTCTGCGACCACGACAGAGCTTGCTAGGTCGTGCTGTACCAATTACATCGAAAGTCATCCTTTAATTTTGATCGTTCAAATATCACGTACATTGAAAAATTTGTCCGTGACACCTTGTAATCCCAAAGTTACGTGGTTGGTCTTAATAACGCATTGAATTTGTTGCGCTGTGACACCTGGTGGAGGCCTGATAAAAATATTCACCTCCTGCATCGACTGCTCCCACTCGTAGACGATGCGGCCTGCGAAGCATATAGTCGTGAACCAATACCGGCCTTTAAGCGTAAGTCTTTGCATGCCGAGGCTACTTTGATGTTACGCACCATCGTGCTTGAAGACGCGTCGCTGGCTTTCAGTCGTCATGATCAGTAGAGTTTTAATAAATTTGAAGTGGAAACCCAAACGCACCATATTTAGAATTTAACGCATTTTGAGTGACTACCAAGATATCCAGAGCAAGGTTCTTCGGTTTTTTTGTTTAACCTAAGAAATCGATTTTCTGAATTCGTTTATAATTTGTAACGGGGCACTACTGACTTGGACTGCTTCAGTACAAGTCCACTTCGCACTGCGAGTGGTGCCTCACGTCACTAGTACGTGCGAAAAAAGGAAGACTGTCTTTAAAACACTATCTTTGAAGAGGGTTAATTAAAAACTGTATTAATATAATGAAGTTCTTCTGTTCTATCTACTTAATACTAACTTAATTATTCAACGGGGTGTATCGTTACATGAAATAACACTAAAAGGTTGTTAAGTAATATATTATCTAAAAGGTAGATAATATTTGGAGGATATTATTTTAAGTAGTAATGCTCAGAAATCTTATCCATAAATAGGCATAGGCCATTATATCTATTTATCCCGCAGACTAATCAACTGTAGATGTAAACAAAAGAGAAAGACAGATAAGATAAGATAAGATAAGATAAGATTCCAATTGCATGTTAAGTATTAGTTTATAATTAAGTTAGCGTTAACAACCGGTGCAAGGTATAAATTGCATTGGTTGTCACGTAAGGCAGGCCGTCCATGCCTCATGTGGGGTGATTTCTGTCCGTGTTGTGTTGACAACACGAAGCGAGTAAAACGGGATGTCTATTCCCTTTCTTCGCCCGGGGGGAGGGCTCGCATTTATCGAGATGCGCGATGCGATTGACGTTTTGCAATCAATTTACATGCGCCAGGGCCCGTGTTTAATAATGGACCTTCTGATCCATCGTATGGGTCTTGTCATACTGACGGACAGGGCCCTCGACGTCACATTTTGCTGGGAACGAGGCTTCCAGCTGTTATGTGAAGGTGGACATCCGCGCCAGTGAACAAGATAACTCGGTCTTTCGCTGCCCCTTTACATCACGATGGTTTTGAATACGTTCCACAAGGAAATGTTGACCACTGTGGGAATCCACCAATGGTTGTGACGGAGGAGGGAATATTAGATCCGACCCAAGTGTCGGATCTAGAGTCGAAGATCGACAAACTTGATCGTTTCCTCCATGATTTGAACAAAGGACATGATCACAAGCGCGGTAAGCGTCGCTCGTTAGAGCAGACGGTGCAGGCTCACCATATCGAACGGCTGGAATACCGTTCGTAGAGTGCGTACTCCATGTTGGAGTACGAACGGAAATATCACTCTCTTCGTGATGAGCTATCTTCCGCTCATCGCGGTGTCGAGCATCTTCGGACCCGGCATGAGAATATCTGGTTCGTGACCACAAGAATCATTTAGCATAATGTGAGACGCGGAACACCACATTAACGAAGATAATGGGTAAGCTGACAGGCCTTTGGATCTTGTCGGAGGACAGTTGTTGTGTGCCTATATCTCGCTGTGCTTCTGTGCTGTGCTTAATCGACAATTAGACACGTTCCAAATCTCCAGGTGATTGGTAGAGCCAAGATTTCAGATAGGCGTGTGCTCCTTCAGCGCGAAATGACGCCACATGACTAAAATATTTGACACCACCAAGAGGGCTTTTTAAACCTGTAAATGTAGATAATGGGTAGAAGTGCGTGAATGAGTGGATGTGCGTGAAAGGATACGACACGTTTTGCGCGTATGACATACCTTTTTTGGGGGGGGGCAACCATACTTCTTCGAAATATTGTTCTGAAACCAAGCTTTTTCGTGGAACGATGTCTCACGCCTTACCCTTCACGTCTATCAGCTCCGAGATGCTTGCAAGCAAACACACCCAATCTTTTGACACCACCGGCGTGATCCCCGGTGCAACGGGGCACTACTGACTTGTACTGCCTCAGTACAAGTCCACTTCGCACTGCCTCACGCCACTTCACGTACACTAGTACGTGCAGAGGAAGACTCTCTTTACAACACTTGCTTTAAAGAGGGTTTAACGTAAACTGTATTTAACATCATTAAGCTCTTCTGTTTCTATCTATTTTATACTAACTTTATTATAAACTAATACAAAACATGTATTAAAGTCTTATCTGTCTCTCTCTTTGCGCGCGTCCAGCGATGACTGGACCGCGGAGCAAGTTGATATGATGGCCTATATATATTAATGGAAAGGCTTTTAGAATATTTCCATCTTTAGAAATATTCTCCAAATATTCTCTACCTTTTAGATAATATATTTATTAACAATCTTAAAGTCTTAATCTCATGTAACGATACACACCGTTACATCACCCCTTCCTTAAACGACAATCACTCTGACTGTCATTGGGTAGAGTGGTCACTATTAGACCACTTAATTGAAAACGATGTTGATTGGTCAGAACCATCATTTTTGATTCTATCGCATGGTTAACAAGTTCATGCGGCACGCGAATAATGCGGCGCCTTCGGCTGCGGTGCATGCAGCCGCGAGCGACGCATTATTGTCTCTTGCGGCAGACGCTTCGTCTGCCGAAGTAACCGCTTCTACGGCAACACTAGATGTTGCGAGTTCACGTGGTGATACACCACATGAATGCGACCCCTCTTTGGAGGTCGACTATGAATGCGAGTCGGACGAAATGGCCGACTCGGGGAGAACAGAACAGTCGCCTGGTCATCGTCAGGCGGCTAACAATGAGCCTTCGAATAAGGGAGCTCATTCGAATAGACGTGCTTGTAGCATTCGCTATAGCATGTTTGGTTCCGACTTCAGTGGGTACCATTCAGGGGAGCGTAGACAATAAAATATCTCGTCTTGCTCAGGGAACGCGCATGGAACTGCTTCAGAGAATGCATCCTTGAATACAATAAAATCCGTGTATAAAGGATTTGTCTTACGTAACTACCAGGGTCGAGTAGTATATCTTTTAATTCGAGTCTTCACATCGAGAACACTTTCGTTCCATCGATGAGCTGCTGAGAACCCGTTCTTTCTCTGCAAAAATTACCGGTGACCGAATATCGATCATGTATTCGTCCTCTGAGATGAGTACGCAGATCCGCTTGATTCTACGACTATGCAGATTCTCAAGAACCGTTTAGTCTAGGGCTAATAATTGAGTTATCTCTGAAGTTGACCTCGGAGGCGCATACAGATCAAGAGTATAAGCGTCTACTCTTGATTCGTCATTTACCAAGACATCCAATGTCTCGGTTCCTTCGAGGGATGTATCCACGGGCTGCCGAGGGATTATTCCCTCGGGATACTGAAGTCTAGTCACTTCTGCATCAACTATTTGAGGAGAATTCTCCTCGAGTACGTTGGAATCACCAACAACCCAGTTCATGAACACCCGTAATTAACGTGTGTTCTCATGAACTGTGTTGTTGGTGATACAACTCGCTAAGAGTGGCATAAGCGTGAACATCACGCTTGCCTTGCTTGAGTTTCAGAAGCTCTGATCGAGCTCTGAACTCAGCCCTAGGCGGTTCAAACGTCTGTTTGAGCCGGGCTTTAAAATTCTCTAGCGACTCAAAGACATATGGGTCGCGCAACTTAAGGCTAAGTGCCCAAGTTTTGGCACGAGGTCGAACTCATTCGTTCGACTGCACTCCTTTCTATGTCACTTAGAAAGGAGTAGCTATCACGCGAAACGTGATGCGTATTTCCATCTTCTAACGTTTCCATGTTAGATGATGGAACTGTGGTCCTTGGACGGACTACAAAGTGCTACCAGGTGTAACGGGGCACTGCCGACTTGTACTGCTTTGGTACAAGTCCACTTCGCACTGCTTCAGTGCGGGTGGTGCCTCACGTCACTTCACGTACACTAGCACGTGCAGAGAAAGACTCTCTATAAAATATTTGTTTTAATGAGGGTTAAAAGTAAACCGTATTGAATATAATTAAGGTTTTCTGTTTCTATCTATTTAATACTAACTTAATTATAAGCTAATACAAAACATGCAATGAAGTCTTAACTGTCTCTCTCTCTTGCGCGCGTCCAGTGCTGACTAAACAGCTGAGCAAGTGTATATAATGGCCTATATCTACCAATGGATAAGCTTTCCGAATACTACTAAAACGTAAAGTAATATTCTCCAAATATTCTCTACCTTTTAGATAAGATATTAATTAACAACTTTTTTACGTGTTAACTTCATGTAACGATACACCGTTACAGACTCGACATCAAAGACCATATTAGGTAAGTAAATATTGTAAACATATCCGATTGCAACGTGATTTACAAAAGAACAAACCTCCAGATCTAAAAATGTCATTGCCCCATGTCATGAATGTGGCATGCACAAACTAGTCACACTTCTTTTTTATATATTTTCTTGCGACACTTGGTAGAGATCGATTACATCTGGGCACTGAAGCAAAAAAAAATTAACAAAAACACTGGGCCTAGTTGTAACGGGCCACTACGACTTGTACTGCTTCAGTACAAGTCCACTTCGCACTGCTTCAGTTGCGAGTGGTGCCTAACGTTATTTCACGTACACTAGTACGTGCAGAGAAAGACTCCTCTTTAAAGTACCTAGCTTAAAGAGGGTAAACTGAAAACTACATTAATATAATAAAGTATCTCTTCTTTCTATCTGTTAACTCTAACTTAATTATAAACTAATACTAAACATGCAATTGAAATCTTATCTTATCTGTCTCTCTCTTTTGTTTACATCTACAGTTGTTTGTCCGCGGGATAAATAGATATAATGGCCTATACCTATTTATGAATAAGATTTCTGAGCATTACTATTTAAAATAATATCCTCCAAATATTATCTACCTTTTAGATAATATATTTATTAACAACCTTTCAGTGTTAATTTCATGTAACGATACACCCCGTTACATCACCCCTCCCTTAAGCAGCAATCACTCTGACTGTCATTGGATGGAGTGGTCACTATGTGACCACTTAATTCAAAAAAACGATGTTGATTGGTCAGAACCATCATTTTAAATTCCTTCGCATGATGAACAAACTCATGCGGGGTGTTGATAGTGCTGCGCCTTCGGCTGCGGTTCGTGCAGCCGCGGGTGACGCACTGTTATCTCTTGCGGCAGACGGAACGTCTGCCGTAGTATCTTCCACTCGC
>NC_090615.1:4630715-4670107 GCF_004359215.1 Bremia lactucae | reverse complement strand
GATGAGCTGCTGAGAACCCGTTCGTTCTCTGCAAAAATTACCGCTGACCGAATGTCGGTTACGTAATCGTCCTCTGTGACGAGTACGCAGATCTGCTTGATTTTCCCACAATGCAGATCTCTCAAGAACCGCTTAGGTTCTAGGGTTGGTAATTGAGTTATCTCCGAAGTTAACTTCGGAGGCGCATACAGATCAAGAGTAGAAGCGCCTACTCTCGATCCATCATTAACCAAGACATTTAATGTCTCGGTTTCTTCCTGGGATTTATCCACAGGCTGCCGGGGGATTAATCCCTCGGGATCTAGAAGTCTAGTAACTTCTACCATTTGAGGGGATTTCTCCTCAAATACGTGGGGACCTCTTCCCTCAACGTCTTCCGAGTGTGATTGCGCTATCACAGTCGGGTCCACTACGGTCGACTCTCTACTCGACCTTGGATCATCGTGTTGTCCTTTCTGGGCAACCGGTATACTCCTTGAATGTCGCCCACTAAGCGTACATTCATGTCCCAATCCACTCGACCTTTTCGAGTGGTGGACCTTCGGCGCTGCCTGTGCATTAACACAGCCGCCGGCAGCTGACTCCACATTGTGATTGGTAATCACACTGTGATCTTGTGCGGTTGTACTAACGACCGTACCACAAGTGAGGCCATCGCACTCACTCGTAGTACATCCACACGCTTGTGGACGCTCCAAGACGTTCATCAGATGGCCATCTGATGAACAAGTGGCAGGCATCTTTACGGATCGATGCTGCCAGCTGATCCTTGGCTCGTATTTTCTGAGCCAAGGTAAACCTAGGATGACATCAAAATTGTCATCCAAATCCAGTACGATGAAATCATCATCGTACTGTAAATTTTTCAACGTGTAGTGAAATTTCGCTACGCGTTTCATTACTGTTATCGATGCGCCTGTCGCTAGACGCACCGTCATCCTTGTTGGAGGGATGTCGCGCACAACATATTGAGCCTACGACCCTCTAGTGACTGGCGACGAATAAAGTTATTCTACGCTCCGCAGTCCACTAGGCTCTGAGTGATAAATCATTTGTCACTCTTAACTTCAAGTGATGAGGGATACCTCATCACCGGGTGCAGAGACACATAATGATTGTGTGTCTGGAGCAACTTTAGTCAAGAGATTTGCAAATTCTCTTGAGGTTGCTGGATCAGTAGGGCGTTGCACCCCTACTGACCCCGACCGTTTTTTGGCGGTCCGCCTCGCTGTTGCGATTTCGCAACGACGTCAGACCTGCGACCGTTGCCCTTTTTGGCATTCGGTCCATAATTACGTTCAGTACCTCTCGGTACTGGGCGTGGAGCACTACACTCATGAGCGTATTCTCCTAACTTTTGACAGCAAATGCATTTCTGCAATCGCATGATGTGAGAAAAGCGAGGTTTCTCGCTTTCGACATAAGGGAGGTCCATAGGTTCTGGACCTCCTAGTTCGTGTCGTCTTGGAGGACGATATGATGAACTAGCTTGAGCCTGTCTCAAGCTAAAGCCCTCCTGTTCCGCAACGGATATTGCTTCTTAAAGCGTATCCAGTTCCAAGCAGAACAGGTAGGTCTTTACGGGACCATCCGTAAGACCTTGCATGAGCATCGTAATCAACGTGTGTTCATGGACTGAATTATTTGTGTTACAACTCGCTAAGAGTCGTATGTGCTGGGCATATGTGTGAACATCACGCTTGCCTTGCTTGAGTTTCAGAAGCTCTGAACGAGCTCTGAACTCAGCCCTTGACGGTTCAAACGTCTGTTTGAGCCGGCCTTTGAAAGCCTCTAGCGACCCAAAGACGCATGGGTCGCGCAACTTAAGGCCCAATGCCCAAGTTTTGGCACGACCTGCCAGATTTGATTGAGCAAATGCGACTTGCATTTGCTCTGTCGACAATGTGCCGAGCCCTTACGGCATCGTCCAACTCGAAAAACCATCTTAAGAGGGAGTCTTCTTCGACTCCCCTATACTTAAAGATGTCAGACTTTAGAGTTTCGGGACGACGCGTATGCGTCATTCCAGGTACAGGGGTCTGTACCTGTTGTATCCTCAACAGTTCTGCCTGTTAAGAGCCTTGCTGATTCAGCAAGGCTACCTTCTCCTTCACCTCGTCAAATTCATGTTGTATGAACTTGGCGATGGCTGAATGGAGGGCATTTCTGTCCAAACCGGACAGCATGGCCAAGATGGCATCGCTCCCTACGGTCGAACTCATTCGTCCGACCGCACTCCTTTCTATGTCACTTAATAGGAGTAGCTATCACGCGGAACGTGATGCGTATTTTCATTATTATCTAACATATCCATGTTAGATGATGGAACTGTGGTCCTTGGACGGACTACAAAGTGCTACCAGGTGTAACGGAGCACTACGACTTGTACTGCTTCAGTACAAGTCTCCTTCGCACTGCTTCAGTTGCGAGTGGTGCCTTCCGTTATTTCACGAACACTAGTACGTGCAGAGGAAGACTTCTCTTTTAGGTAACTTGCTTAAAGAGGGTAATCTGAAAACTGTATTAATATAATTAAGTATCTCTTCTTTCTATCTGTTAACTCTAACTTAATTATAAACTAGTATTAAACATGCAATTGAAATCTTATCTTATCTTATCTGTCTTTCTCTTTTGTTTATATCTACAGTTGATTAGTCTGCGGGATAAATAGATATAACGGCCTATACCTATTTATGGATAAGATTTCTGATCATTACTATTTAAAATAATATCCTCCAAATATTATCTACCTTTTAGATAATATATTTATTAACAACCTCTAAGTGTTAATTTCATAAAACGATACACCCCGTTCTGCATTGCATATGGCGTATTGATAAGAATGTCCTTTTTGTAAAAGGTTGGAGACTGAAATTTATATACAAAAGGTTGCGAGCCATACCAGATTAATTAAAATTAGAATTATTTAGGGAAGCGCCCCCACCCTTCCAATATTAATATATTTATGGGTTCTAATTAGTCTGAAATTATATTAGTGTTTTTGTTACCACAGCTTTTACATGTTGCAACTCCACGAATTCCCGTCGCATGGTTTCTTCAAAGTACCTGCACATTCAAGTCTTCACTTAATTCTTTACGACGTCGTGTCTTGACCAAAAACTCCCGTCCATATCGTTCACAGGCGCGGGTTCCAGTGGACGCAACACCACACTCGTATCCAACAGATCTCCAGGCACAACCGCCCAATGATCAGACACTTGGGTTACAAACGCTTGACTCTGTGTAAAAACGCGCAAGTCCGTTTCAAGCAAAGGATTACAGTACCAGTTTTCGACTCAGCATCTATGCAGCGACGACACACTTAATATCCAGTGCATACGTGGGATCAAGCATCCGTGGCTTCGCAGTTAAGAACGCCGAGTACGCGACTCGACGCGCCGTGGGGATCACTAGTCCACCTCAGCGATAATCGATTTATTCGCAGTCATCGCGTCCACGAGTTTAAACTTGGTACTCGTCACAGAGTAAACCTTCTTGACAACTTCATTAAAGCCTTGAACAAGACTCTCGCGTACACTGAAGAGCGTTTCTTTTTCGACGTCGAACGCCAACGTGTCGTTGAGTAACACATTCCATTGATTTTAAGTCCAAAAGCCCATACAGATCGCGCTGCGAGCACATCCCATTGATACTTCGTTTCAAAGAACGCAATAACGTCTTAAACGTCGTGAAATAACGACACGCGACCTTACTCGATATTTTAATCAAGACCGGCGTCTAGCGGCTCAGCGATCATTGTCAACTTGTTTTTTCGATTTAATGTTTCAGCAAAACACTGGACCGATGATGTTTCGATAACTGTCCAGCAAAACGCCACGACCTCCGCTACTTTGATTTTAATGGCTGCGTACATGCGTCGCAATCCATTGACGATATAGTCCGCTACGAGTTCTCCGGTACACAGGATTACGTCCTCGCCACTTTCTTCGACTTTTGTCGGGACCAGAGGATAATTTTCACTGATGAGGCTGGAGCATTTTTCGGTAACTCCGGCAGGATTCAGGCGTTTTAAAATAAAATTTTAATTTCACGAAATTAATATTTAATTATTGTTTGCATGTTTTCTGGCGAGTTAAAAGCCGCAATTTCAAATATATATATTAATATTTGAAGGGTGGGGGTTAATTGAAGAAAAGGTGGGGGCTGAATAACGCTTCCCATATTTTAACATATTACGATCCATTTCATTAAGGAGCCGGTACAGCCACTACTGTACCACAGCCTACAAATTCGTGGTAATTCATCACCAGCCAATCCGCGATCTCAAAAGTTTTAACGAGAAGGCGTATGCCGGTAAATTATTGGTCTCTCAACTGGATCAATTTCACCCTCACTTTCAACAAAATGCCGGACGACATCGAGCGTATTGTGGATCGCAAGCTCATCAAGCAACGCGTGCACTACTTAGTTGTATGGAAGGGTTTCGAACAGGAAAATAACACCTGGTACGAATGTCCATACTCCTAACTCCTTACAAATCATAATCGTTATAACCAATACGCAGGGAGAGCCGCATCGATTTGATGGCTGATGGATATTCGGACGTCATTAAAGACTATGAAGATCGTGCGTACATGGATGGAACCACGACATTATTGCTTAATATTAAAATATCATTCCACGTACAGAACGGAAGCAGGAGTTACAGAATTCGACGCCCCGCGGTCGTAGCCCCAGCCGATTGAGGTCGAAAAGTCCACGACGAAGCAAGAGCCCCGGCCGGACAAGAGGACGCCGCAGTCGCTCGCGCAGCGTCTCGGTAAATCGCAAGGTACGGGCAAACGACGATGAAAAAGAAAACAAGGCGAGCGAGCGCGAGGAGAATTCGAGCAAAATTACGGACACTCGGCAGCGAACGAGCCCGCGCAACATCGATAAGAGTGACGGGTTGGACGGAAAGAGCTCATTAAGGCACCGATCTTCTCGTATACAGGCTTCCACCGAAACGTCTTCTTCGACGCAGTTCGTGTCCCGTTTGGACGATGAGGACGACTCGGTGATAACGCGTTCGACAATGGTGGCACTGACCCCGCAAGTACGGGAATTGGCTTATTCTTCTATGGAAATTAATAACAAGAAGCCAATGACGCTGATGTATGAAGAAGATGAGGACTCGGACGTGTCTTATAAGCAGCAGGACGCCAAGAAGAACGCAAAGCGGGAAAACAGCAATGCTAGTAGCTATCATTACAAACACGAGAATTCCGAACCGAGCGGATTGGTGGCTAGAGTCGTAAACAGCGGCCATCTTGCGTCATTTCTAAGTACAGCTGCTGTCGTTGGCTCGCTAATGGCGAGCCAATTGCTGCCTCACGAAGCTGAGGAAGAAATGGACATCTGGCGAAGTTGGCTGTCATTTGTAATCCCTGTGGTAGCGCTCCTGCTCTTTTTTCACCAAAAAGATGCTCGTTCATCCGCCAAGTGGATAGCTACTGGTCTGGCGTGGCGTGCTGCTGCAGAACTCTTGCTTTTAATAGGGGTGACTCCTCGTCAATTCGAGATGATGATTGCTATTTCGGTCATTCTGGCTAATGTGTCGCTGCTAAATGCACTCGTGTCCATTTTGCGCAATGGCAAACACGAGCACAACAACTCGGCGCTTGCACTTGTGACGGTAGGCATAACTTCCCTCTTTATTTCGGACAGGTCTGGTGAATTATATACATTAAGAATGAAACTTTTTAAATTTTACTCACGATTTGCATGTCAAGCAGCTTGGTGATCATAAGTGGAAACTCTGAACTGCAGTCACGCGTCATCCTCATGTCAATGGCCGTCGTAAGTAACTTCATAATGCTAAAGCCTTAGAGTGGCGATTTGAGCGACTAATATGATTGTGTCATCTCTATAATATTCCAGCTGACAATTGCATTGTCACCAATACCAACTATGTCCTCGGAAGATGACAATTAGGACGTGGGGCTTCAGTCACCGCTTGACGCAGTGAACACGACATCCTTAAATGTATATACCCACTGACTTCGCTCACAATTATTTGCTACGACATAAAATTTATAATCCCTGCACGCCACAGAGGCTGTATTTTCAAAGTTATATTACTCCATCGCAAGTGCCAGATGCAGCGTCTTGATCAGCAGCTGCTGACTTTGAGCACTTACGATTGAGTCGACATCGCCCTCGCGTTGAACGAGCTCTTGGATGACCTCAATTGTGAGTGCAACTAATCTATTAGAATCATTTGTAAGGTGCTTCGGTAGAAACGCATACTCCCTTATAACCTTGAATAGGAGAGTTTGACGCATAACCAACTCAAGCGATTCTTCATTAACGCCAGCCGCCAACTCGGCAGCTAAATCGTCCCATAATTCAGCATCATCAACAATGCACGATCGCCACACATCTGCTCGCATCTCTTTATATTCATCGGACAGTGGTTCTACTGCTAGCGTTTCCAACGCTTCAAGGGTCATTAAGAAAATAGATTTTCTGCAAAATTAACATTATAAGTCAGTATTTGCTTCATGTCAAGCAAAAACACGAAGGATCTCGCTGTTACCTCATAGGATCCTCTTTCTCGACAGAAAGAGCTGACGACAAGCACGCATGTACCAAATCTTCAGGTGCAAGTGGCTTAGAGTTGACTGGATCTTTCAATGACAGCTGCACGAGTAGCTTCTGAAGGTTACCGCGGACAAGCTATTCATTGCAAAAATTGGTAAAAAACGTCGAATACATACACAAAGTCACTCCAAAACATACCTCCTGCTGTATCTCTTGATCCCTCTTAGGGCATGAGACACTGGGAGACGCAACGGCAGCGATCTTAGCAATACTGGCCATTGTTTTGCGCTTAAGTAAAGAGCGACGCTCCTTTTTAGCTTCACGCAGCGCTTCGGTTGCTACCTGATCGTACCGCTCAATCGACACAGCTGTCAGCCACCGGTACTTATTTAAACGTTCCCGGCTCTTCATAAATTTGTGCAAGGACGGCGCAAACGTCTGCGAGTGAGCTAACAAGAAAGCCATCATTAATGAGCTTGATTTTTCTAGGTCGTCTCGTGCCCACGGATTTTGAATCTCGCCGTTGTACCATAAAAAAAGGAAGTTGTCAAACCCCTCGTACTTCTTGCAAAATAATTGTAATCTCTTTGACGCAGAACTTTCTGGCAGTTTACCGAGAACACAATCCAAGTTGGACAAATTTGTTAAGTCTTCAACAAATACCAAAAAAACCATGCCTTCAAAATATAGGTATTTTTCACAAAGGTCAACGCACTGGCTGAACAAATTTGCCCGCTTACACGCGATAGCTCCATCCTGGTTAATTTCGAAAGCGATTTCACCATCTAAAGCTGGTGTCTGCGTAGCGATATAAACGAGAGGATTAAGCATTACTCGCTTCGCATATGTTTCTTCTTTGCGCAGCTCATCTATTTCTTTATTAGATGCAAGAGGAATGCAGCGAGCGTAGCATTCAAGAAGAGCAGTTCCAAGCTTCTCAATTTGATCGGTAATTTTGAATACGTCGTCATACTGCCAGTGGATTTGCTTCTCAGTTTCTCTCTGAGAGTATCCAACAATAGCAGACAAGCGCGAAATGTGATTAGCCAGTCCCTCGCGTACTTGACGCGTGAATAGCCATCTTCCTGTCGGTGTAAAGCCAGCAGTAAAGCTTTGCGCAGGCGTGCAGATCACACTTAGCATGGCGTAGCCGCTCTCTAGCAGAGCATCAAGATATGTCGGATCGCTTTCACCGATAGAGGCCGCAAGAATTGCAACTTCATCACCTAAATTCTGAATTAACTCTGCGATTTTGCTCACCTCGCAATAAAATACGTCAAACGAGTTATAGCCAGCAAGCCGCAGCTGTTCCATCGGATAGCCTCGTTCCTGCACAGTTTTTTCAATTGCATGGAGAAGAAACTTTCCATTTAGCGAGTGCTCATTATTTTGCGCATCTGAAGTGGTTGTTTTTCCCTCTGCAGAAGATAATGGCAGTATCGAAGCTTGAAACTTGCTCAAAGCGATTGCAGCTTGCAGCTTTTCTTCGTTCTCGGTCAGATGACGCTTAAGCTCGTCAGAATCTTCAATGTATTTCCAGACTGATGCACAGCAGTGCTGCAGAAATTGTATAAAGGCAACGTGACAGGCGCATTTTTCTTCCAATTGATATCGCACAAGCTTCGGTGTCACCGAGAATACATCCATGTCACTCTTCAACATATTAGCCTGCAGAGATGCATCGCCAGTTTTTTTTTCCCATCGCAATCCAGATGAAGCTTTTGCATCTAGAATCTGATCATCAGCTGCCAGAGCAGCCTGCGCAGCTAATTCCACAATCTTCGAGCTCACACGCATAGCTGAAGTAGAATCTGGATTTTCGTAGAAGCGCGTCAAAAGAAATCGAGCATAGGCTTCCACGCTAGAGTTTTCGCTACTCGAAGGCGATGACTCGCCAGTGTAAAAGTGCGCTTCATGTTTTCGGCGCGTCCGCTGTATCGATGCCTTGGATCTAATGAGAGCCGCTAGCCGTTCTAATTTCTGCATGCTTGATGCCGTAGCTACACATACTGACCCTCTTAAAGACTTGCTATCTTCTTCAATAAGAAGGAATGACACTGATCCTATAACTGAGTCATTATTAAACGAACTCTGGTCCACGCGAGCTCCAAATGCTAATGCCGTACGTCCTTTTACGCCCTGAAGCGAAAAAAATGATGATTGTATACTGCTCTGTCCAGCTTGGGGCAAAATGATTGTAGAAAATTGGATTGGCTTCATCTGCGTCCAAACAAGATACAAGGCACCACGAGTAATGACAAAAGTATCCACTTCAAAAAAGGAATTGGCCGATTGGTCATCGAAATAGGGCTCATAGTCCAACATACTCGCCCATTTTAGCTCAGGTGAAGTGTCAGAAGTCAGTGAAAAATTAAAAAAAGCGTATTTGACCGTTGCGTTGGTGTTTGTGTGCGAGCATACAAATGCTACGAGCAATGAGAAGCACATTTCCTGCACGTAAGGCATTGAAACAATGCATACTTGGGCTACAGGAGCATCAGAAAAAGTGTCACGAAAATAGCGCATTGCAACACCACTCATATTTAAATGCCACTGAGATTCGCACGAGCAATTCATGACGTCTTCAATGCTAAACGTTCGTCGCTCTAAAATGCCATCTTGGAAAAGAACTAACATATCCGCAGTCTCCTCGGCGTCTCGTCCACTCTTTCTTAAGAGAGATTCATCCCCTACCGATGATGAAAGCACTCTTAAACACTTAATTGGCTGGTTAACATCCACTTCGCCTACATTTGATCCAGTTTGTGACGCCGACGAATTGAAAAAAAACTGTGAGACAGTTTTTGTGATCCCAGAGAAGAATCCATCACTCTGCTTTTCGAAGGCACGGACTCGTATCCGTCGATCCTCAATCGCAATTTCCCAAATACTGCCTTGATTACTCCAGCACATAAGGCCCGCGGCATCATCGTAAGTATCATCGGTATCAAGGCTCTCCTGCGTACTCATCATTGCCGCAGAGAAGTGTGTACTCACAAATTCTTTTGCAGCAAGAGGAATTTGTACACTAAGAGGCACACTTTCGTACGGGAGTTCTATATCCTCCCAAAGAAGCACAATACCACTCTTGCCCACTATCATGAGGCTAAGGCTTTGTGCACATTGAGCAAACAGAAAAGGATAAAGCACTTCGCTTGGCTCTAGATGTTTAGGAAGCTGCAAGAGCACAACCTTATCTCTGTCTTGTTGCCACAACAGTATCTTAGTGCGAAGTGGAAAGAAAAAGTACCGGATCCACTGGCGCCCGCTGCGGTACCGTGCTGAAGGTACCGATACGCTGCAGCAGCAGACTTGGTGATGTTGGTGAGATGGCAATTGTGGCCACTCCATGCGCAACTCTTGCAGTACTTGAGGTGGCAAGCTTGCGCTTTCCATGATAGTATGGCTGTTTGTATCCACCAAAAGCGATGCGCCCTCTCCCAGATCGTCTTCACCTCCTGAACGCAGTGCATACAGTGCATTCCAATGCTCAAGGCGCTGACGCTTGCGGGAGTCATTCAATAGCAGTTCCGCGCCCTCGCGCTTAGACGGCACCTCGGCGAACTTGCGGGCGCGAAACATGCTCCAAGTTATTTAATTCTGACCATAGATTTTGCCAGTGATATTAAGAAATCTTTTTAGTATACTCAAGATGATATAATATAACGACTCTTTTAAGTGCTCTATTAACAACTTTGAGAGCATGTCTAAGCTGAATGAATTTTCATATCACGTTAGAATCCCAGCGTTGCACGCTTGTTCCGATAAGCGAGCTCTGCGTCAGGCGAGACTGCATGATCAGTAGAGTTTCCGTGACCATCCTCATTAAGAACTTGCTGCATAAAGTGTGCGTGAGCAAGTTCTAGTACTTTGACCCATACAAGCATTTCCTCACAAGTCTTTGCCAGCATCCGCGTCTGGTGCGTAGGAGAGCAAATCATAAACTCATTCGGCTTTCCCACTTCCTTGCCATGCAAGATTTCCAAAGACGATTGTTTCAGGAGAATCGCGCCACGAGGTTCACGATCGCCTTCCCGCTTGTAATATCGCAGATATCCATCGGGCTCGATATTAAACCACCGCTCGCGAACGCCGCGGAGTGACATGTTGCCAAATGTGCTCTTTTCATTTGAGTAGGTTGCATGCTTTCGTAGGATGCCACTCATTGTGGGCATTGATTCATCTCCAGGGACGTGAATCGAGCTCAAGGCATTACACTGTGTCCGTAAGGCCATCGATCCATTGCTGCTACTTCGGCCGCCGAGGGGGAGGTCTTGTCGCTCGGAGCTTCTAGGAGCAATTTCTGAAGTTTGACTAATGTTTGAAGCCCGGTCAGGAGCCATGGAAGTCCAGGTACTAGTAATAGACCCTCGAAAGCCACCGCTTAATGAGATCCGAGAGCCAGCTGTAGATCTCCGAGGAGCATCCTGAATTGTCGGTGGGCCAACAAGTGACGGTCTAACGTAAGACTCCCTATTATTCACCGCCACGTTAAGCGTACCCATTGTAAGGGCCTCAAATTGATCTTGTACTGCCTTCATTTCATCCTTTAACAGCAATCGTCGTTTGCCTAAGTAATTTGCATGATCTTCGTCCATCTCAGCTGCTGCTTTTGCGAGCTGAACTACAGTTTCGTGCAGCTGAACTTGAAGTTTTGCTAATTTTTTCTGTAGCCGAGACGATTCTAATGCGCGTTCATGTGGAGCTTCATCAATATTTACAGTAAGAAGCGATATATCCTTGGGAAGTGACTCGACTTTTTCTTTCTGCACAACATCGAAATATGCGCTTAGCTCATTCTCCATACGCCGCATTTCTTCGAGGGCTGCGATCAAGTCATCCTTTAAATCCGCTCGTCGGGTAAATAGATAAGGGGTCTGTTGCTGGTCACCGCTCTGTCTTGCTTTTACAATCCCAGCTACCGTCTCGCGCAAATTTTTCTTCAGTAAAGCGATCTTGTTTTCCAAAAAGATCATTTGAGGTGGACGCTCGCCACTAATAAAGGCATCCTCGCGCTTGACCGCCTCTGCAGCCAAGCTTATTTGAGATTTAAACTGGTAAATTTCTGATTCCACAAACCTTGCGCGCTCTTCTTCAAGAAATATTTCTTCTTCAAATTGGCTTCTTTGAGCCTTAATTTTTTCAAGAAGTCGCTCACGTGCATCCTCAGCGCGCGTATCAATTGAGCCCCGATGCACCATAGAGCCCAAAAAGGCAGGAGAGAAGAATTTGACTTCATTCGAGCCATTACGGTCCACATCGAGATTTCCGTATGCCTCTAGCTCCTGCTGTAGATCATCTAGTGCATCTTCAATTCTGACGCGTGATGCTTGCAATTCGTCATTTTCTACAATAATCTCTGTCACTTCCTTTTCAAGTACCGCATTTCGCCGTGCTAGCTTTGCTGTCCGTAGTACTTCTGGCGAATCGATTTTTCCCGCTAATTGCTTGCCTAACTGATCAATAACTTGCGTCAGTGAAACTGTCTCTTGGACCAGGAGTTCACGCTCTTTTGTCAACGATTCTCGACGTTGCTGCTCTAGTTCGACTTGTATTCCGACCACCTCGTTTTTCTTTTGTATATCAAGTAGCTGTAACCGCATGTGGTGCCTCGTCGTCGCCCACACTTGCTTATGTAGTTCGTATGACACCAAAATCTGAAAATATTCCGAATGTAGAGACCTCTGCATTACTCGAGCTGCGCGAGCCTCTTTTTCCTCCTCAGTTTCTTCAACTGGTATCTCCTTTTCAACTCGGCCAACAATTCCTTTGGATACATCTGCAAACTTAATACCGACAGGACGTGGCATCCGCGCTAGTAGTTCTAACACTTCGGAATACGTATAACCTGTCAGTGAGATACCATTCATTTCTGTCACGCGCATATTGACTGCGAGACGCTTTTCTGGCTTGACACTCCAGTTATAAATTTCTGCAGGACTTGCCATTCCATTCGGAAGCTTGTAAATTTCCGCAATATGCACTTGCAGATCGGTAAATTGAGTACCAGGGATACCGGCAATCTGCTTTAAATTAAGTCCAAGTCGGCCTGGTCCAAAAGTTACCTCAATCTCATGTACCCAGTTATAGATTATGCCTGTTTTCATAGGTGGTCGAAGCCACTGGGTATGACCAAATGGTGATACAAAATACGTCTTGCCATCGTTCGTTTTACTCTGGCGAGTAGTCCACCCTTTTGGCAGAGCCACAATCTCGCCAGAATCCAACACTTGTACCGACTCGCAGGCAAGTTTATATCGGATTTTTGCAAGCACGTCTACCAAATTTTCATCGGCAGATGTAGCCTTAGCAGGCTCTTCGGTAACCGCAGTGATGGTTGCATGCTCGTCTTCCTCACGCTTATTATCATGTAGTGCTTGGTCCTGTTCGGATACAATCGGGTCCGCTTCAATTGTACTTTTCATATCACTATTGTTTTGAGCATTTTTGTCTGGCTTAGTGACAAGAAGGTCAGATGTCGCAGCAGGTGAGGCCGATTCAAAGGCTGCAAAGTCTTCGCCCGACGTTTCCGCAGCTTCGTCAACAATAAAGTCGCTGACACTTCTCCGAATTAGGGATATCTGGTTTGTGGCATCGAAGTCTAAGGCATCATCCGACACCGCAAATTTATCAAGAAAATCGGCTTCCAGAATAGTCAAACTATTTTCGGTTTCATCATCGGCAAAAGCAATGGGTTTTGATTTCACTATGCTCAACAGTTCGTCCAGACTCTCGATGTCCATGTCATCTGCCTCAAACTCATTATCAGCTAGATCTAAGTTTTCCACCCTTTGTTTCTCTTCAGGCTCAGCACTAACGTCATTTGCAGTTGTCGGCTCTACATCTGTGAACATAGCCTCACTGTCGTCAATTTCATTAGTGATCGATGTATCCAAGTCCTCCGCTGCTTCTGCCACGTCGCTTGAACCTTTGATTGACTCTAAATATGAAGCAGTCACACTACTATCAATGTCGACCGCAATCTTGTCGACCTCCAGCAACGATATACGCTCCATAGTGCGTTGCGTAACGCCAAATCGCGGTGTCTACCCTCTCAATTCCTAGCGACAAGGCTCTCCCCTGAAAAAATCAAGGTTAGTACTAAGTACGACATAGCATCTGAGACAAAAAATTTCCCATGCAGATTGTTCAGTGGTGGTGTGATGGACTACCGGTATTGTTGAAGAGTTCTGGTAAAAGAACAAAGTAAACTTTTAAAAAATGTATTAGGTTTACGTGCTTAGAAAAAGGATGCGCGGAATACGCCTAAAATTGTCACCCAAACGTATTTTGTATGTAAACCCGAGTGATTCAGTTAAACTTGAGGTGCCTCGACAATGAGAAAGTCTTCGCTGCACTCGCTGCTCTTTGACTGCAGCTCCAGCGCATGGTCATATAAGACGTGTCGGGCAACGCGTGTCTCAACAATAAAATCGCATAGGGAAATGAGGTCAATATCCAAATGTTTATCTTTGGGGCTCTTCAGCACCATTATTTTCGTTTGAATGTGGCGATCGCATTCCGCTGATTTGAAAACAAGCATTAGAATACTACATTTATCAAATAAAAGCACAAACTACGCACTTCGTGATCGCACGCCATAAAATTGACAAACGCTGTGAATAATCAGGCGGTGAAAGGCTGAATCCAGAAGCGGCAAAATCAATCGCACGGATGTCCCAACATCATTCGTCACCTCGATCGGGTGCTTTAGCATGCGTAGCAATGGTCGTGCTACTTCCAATTCTGATGGGACTTCTCGCCACTGCAACCAGGTACAACATACATAAGATTTAAGGCAACCCATCTCGAAATAAATTGGCCCTACCTGAATAAAATGCAATACAACACATTCCACGGCTTCAATAAATGACGCGAATGAGTTGAATGACCGCAGCATCAATGTCCGTGCGCGGCGGTCTACTCGAGCAAACATTTTCTCCGCACCTGCAGACCAGCATCGGCAAACTGACGTCAGATCCACTAATACGTCAGCAAATCATAAAGCTACAACCCTCACCATTCCATTTATCTTTGCGGTGATTGCGTGGTACAGCTGGTGGATCAGAGACACCTCCACCCTTTCGAAAACTGCTTTGCAAACTTTCGTTCTGGGGCTCGGCCAGCTTTTGGAAATTCGATCTGACCACAAAAGTTCGGCTCAGTAATTATGATGCTGCGGTACATTACACAAAACCCACCTCCACTCAACGTTGATTTCCATGTGCTCCATTAAATCTTCCAGTCGCGTAGAAGCAGCCCGATTGCCAAAATGGTGATCTATTTCCACAAATTCTTAATTCCTTCATAACATTCATTGTAAGTGTAGCTAAAATTCTTACCATTGAACCAGCGTTGCTGCTTACGTACACTCAGCGGCAACTCGTCGGGCTTCGACAGATACCCAGCTGAGCGCATGGGATGAACGTTAACAAGCCGCTTGCTACGCGAAGAAATTGAGCCGCTACTGCACTTCTGGGGTGTGCGCGCACGACTAGATCCATTGCCGTTGCTACCAGAGCGCTCTAAACATGGGATTACATTCTTCTTGGCGGCGCCGTCATCCTCGGCACGCAGCGGAGCAATAGGTCCCTCTCCCCACGTCATCTCTAGCTCGAGTTCACTGCTGCATAGCGAGCTAACTTCGGAATCGCTTACGTCCGAGACAGTAGAGAGCTTAATCAATTCATCCGCCATCGCAAACCGGGAGAGATTTTTAAAGAATGCGGCACAATCACGTCACTGGCTTTTAACCAATTTTCTAGATATCGATTTCATCTAATCAATCTGAAGTAAGAAAGACTTGTTCTTATAGCTCGAGTCGCCTTTAACGTAATTCGTGACTAGAATTCAAATGTAATGCACGACTGTTTCACCATATCGATTTCGAAATTGTACAGAAAAAGACACAGAATGAATTCAAAAATAAAGTCAAATTCAGAACGACCATAAAAATGACTTTTTGTTTAAGCTGTTCTGTGAAAAACCTGTTGATAAATGTTACGGTGACAATTCAGCTCGCAGACTCCGCATCCTAGAAAATCTTGCTGCACAATTGTGGACAATTGTCAGAAGTTCTGAGCGATGCGCAGTCCTCTAATATTCTATTTCATCTCGGGACTGCTATCGACAAAATCATCGCAGTGTTTCGATAGTGTCGGGTCGTCGCTTGGTCTCGTTAGCATAAAGGCTGATTGAGTTTCAGACAGAGGTGGTGCCCGGGCAGTCATCAAAGTCACCAATAATCATTTCGTCTAAAGAACGGCCAGCTCCAACCATAGGATAGCAGTGTTCATTCTTTTCCACCATAAACTCACCTAAGATAGGACCCTCCGCTGCGAGAAACCGGGCCATGTCCTCTTCAAGCGTATTTTCCTCCGAACACCGGAACCCTTCGCAATTCATCGACTCGGCAAACTTTACAAAGTCGGGATTAGTCATCTTTGTGCTTGAATATCGCTCTTCGTAGAAGAGATCCTGCCACTGCTTCACCATTCCTTGAAAGTTATTATTTAACAGAAGTACTTTAACGCCAATTTTGAATTCAGCAGCGGTAGCCATCTCGGCAAGCGTCATGGAGAAACTAGCGTCGCCATCAATGTCAATGACGATGTTGTCTGGTTTTGCGGCCTTTGCACCAATGGCAGCTGGAAGACCGAAGCCCATAGTGCCCAACCCACCCGATGTAATAATTGAGTTCGGACGAGACCATCTATAAAATTGAGCGGCCCACATCTGATGTTGACCCACACCCGTAGTGATAAGGACATCGTCTCGGCCCATGGTTTGCTTGTAAAGCTCTTCAATAACGCGCTGGGCCTTTAATGGTGCACCAGGAGCCGCAGCACGGTATCGAAAGGGGTACCTTGCCTTCCAGCCTTGAAGCTTTTTGTGCCAATCAGTACGCGGCTTACTATCAATCTTAGACAGAATTTGCTGTAGATTATACTTAGCATCGCCAAGCACGGCGACGTCAGTGGGCACGATCTTGCCCACCTGCTTACCAGTGATCTCAAAGTGTATAATACCACCACGGCCCTCTGCCGATGCACGACGTGCCTCGCGCGCGAAGTCCGGCACACGGCCTGTCACACGGTCATCAAAACGTGCACCGAGAGCAATAATACAGTCAGCATCCTGCATAGCCTTGTTTGCGTACACAGAGCCGTGCATGCCTAGCATATGCAGACTGAGTGGGTCACGCTCGTCAAAGGCACCCATGCCTTGCAATGAAGTTGTTACAGGGATATTGGCTTGGCGCGCAAGTGCACGAAGCTCCTCGCTCGCGTGCTGAACACCAGCGCCGGCAAAAATAAGTGGCCTTTTAGCATTGTTGATCATTTTGATAGCAGCAGCCAAATTTGCGTCTTGATTCACACGGTTTTCCATTATTTTCTTTTCACCATAATAGCCTAGAAGCTGGGGTTCAGTGATGACGGAGCTTTTGCATAATCCGGCTGTGATGTCTTTCGGGAGATCCACTAGCACGGGACCGGGACGGCCTGTTGTGGCAATGTGGAAGGCTTCACGTATGTTACGCGCCAGATCGCGTACGTCTCGTACTTGAACATTCCACTTGGTGCACGGGCGAGTGATGCCCATCACGTCAGCTTCCTGGAAGGCGTCGGTGCCCAGCACCTGAGTTGCTACCTGACCGCAAAAGACTACGATAGAAGTTCCGTCCATGAGCGCATCCTGCAGAGGCGTAACGGTATTGGTTGCGCCAGGTCCAGATGTCACCAGCACGACGCCTGGTTTGCCAGAAGCGCGGGCATAACCCTGGGCCATATGACCAGCACCCTGCTCGTGCCTCGTTAGGATAAAATCAAAATGCTTACTTTCGTGAATGGCGTCAAACACTGGAAGGATAGCACCCCCTGGATAGCCGAAAATGCACTTGACGTCCATCTCTGCCAGCGTTTCATGAAAAATCTCGGCGCCGGTCTTGCCAATAAACTTATCCGTGCGATTGGGCAAGCGCTTGTGGTTTTCTTGCGCTATAGCTGTGGACAGCAGACGCTGATTATTAGAAATTGCCATGGTAGACGACTGTGGGTCGGATAAAAGATAACGCTTATTGTGCTGCTTCTTGACGACCGCGCGCAGCGCGCATGAAAGTTTGCTAGCTCTCAACATCGTCACACCAAGTTAATTTGGTTCTGTCCACCACCCACGATAACACACGTGACTGCGCAAACGATTATTTTTGTTACAACGGTATCTAATTGGTTGAAATCTCCGACGCCTGGAAATATCATAGTAGTTTTCTTGTCATTTACACTATCATCGGGTCTCCCCAAGCAGTACCTTTGATCGAGCAGACTCGAATTCATGCAACTCGTCGTACACGAGTAAAAGATACATCATTAGAGTCATAATGCATAGGCTTCTGGACACGCTTATCTTTTTAAGCTTGAGGTTTACAAACGCTGCTGCCCTTTATATTGTCGGCGACGAAATGCTGAAGTGCTGCGTAGTGTGCTGAGTTCTCGCATTGGTCGCATTACTCTTTTGAATTTGAGAACTCACGTCAAGCTTGTGTTCGCAATAATGTAAAACAGAATGCGTCTATCTAGCTAAATAGATACTAGTCCCAAAAAGTATGAAAGGCAGAGCTAATTTGTTTAAAAGTTTGCGCTTTTAAAAGACAACAAGCTGGGAAAAAATCCGAAGTGCATAAGCGAGTATTCTTCGCGAGGGAGATCGTTTTCGAGGCTTATCCTCGTGAATACTGAGACGAATCACTTCGCAGATCAATTGTTTTGCAAAATTCTTTGCAGGCTTTGTCAAGCTCAAATATTAATTAATTACCTGCACCTCCTCGCATCGCTTGCTCAACTTATTTTTCGTTGTCGCAGACATAGCTTTGGGTCAAGCCTGTGGAAGAGGCTAAATATCTTTTGTAATATGCCTGCCTCCACGACTTTTAAGCCTGTCTGACCGCCTCTGTACTTATTCGGAGTCAATATTTGTGAAAGCTTAAAGGAGTCTTCGAAGGAATGCATCTTAGCAATAGCGTGCTTGTAGCCCTCGTAGCTTTACAAAAAGTGCTCTGCATACTAAAAATCGTTATGTGGCACATGCTACAGGATGCCAATCATTTGCGGTGCATTAGTGCTCAGTCGCTACCGTTAAAATTGAAAAAAGCACCCTTTCTTGTGGTAATGCAAATTGTGTGCCTGGTCGCCCACGAGACAACTGCGTATCCTTAAGATGCATTTTTTTAATTTCACACGGCTACAATGGCAGACGACACGCACGCTGCAACCAATATTATAAGCGCCCATATCGACTCATCTTTTAGCCCACCATTTCCGCCATCGAGCCCAGAAGAACCTACGTTGAAGCAGGCCCCATTACAACGCCGTCCGCTATTTCGCTCGATGCGCGAAGCTCTGGAGAGCACTGGACAAATGAAGGAAGAACAGGGAGGATACGTCGTCAAGCGACACAGTGGGCACCCGCAGCAGACATCGTTTCGGTCCTCTGAAGCAGTAAGATCCAAAAGTAAACACACCAAGCAGCGATCCGGCAGCAAAGCCAACAACATTTCGAGAATTTCGGAAGTGACCGAGGCAGATGCTGCTGGCTATACGGTAATTCGACGACGCTCGTCATGCGACGAAAGTAACCTCAGCGCTTTAAATACTGCCTCGAACTTTCAAGCTTCCGTTATACATAAAACGCGGTCTTCAAATCCATCCCGAGCTGGCAAAACCCAGCCGCAGCGGTCACGCCGGGGAAGCATGTCAGCACCGCAAGGAAACATCCGGGCGGCCGCTGTTACGCCAACGCCGTCATTCAGCTTGCAAACGGATTCCCAAACTTGCCCAGCAGCATCGCGATTAGTTATTCAACCCATACCCTCCTTAACGCCGGCGGCCTCGGGATGGGTAGCTAAGGCTTGTATCCCAGCCGATTGCACCTGCAAGATTGAAGAGCAACCCGTCGAGGCGTTGTGGCCTAAAGTCAATTCAAATAAGGCCATTAGCAAAGACAGTGGCTGGAATTTAGACGCAATGAGCGCAAGTGGTTCGCAGCCGCAGACGTGGGCAACGGAGAGCAGTAACGCGAGCGAATCTGCTGCGGCCACGCAGGCAAGCCTTGTCGATGATGATGACCTGCTTGCTCTACTTGGAGTGACTTTGAAGTAGCCTTAGCATGAAATTGTTCGAGTTTCGCACTCGCCACCCATGAATGTAGTGATGGAAGCATTAGTAAACTTGACGTAATCATCTATTTTCAACACAAATCAGCTTAGCGTAAAGCTCCTGTAAATAGTGTGTAACCAGGTTTAAGACCTTACAAATTGTTTGTAGCCAATGGTAAAGCGCACTTTTATAGTGTATTGCATGTCTCATCATCCTTCACAGCATCGAAGCAACACTGGATTCTGACTTGTCCAGATAGCGCACTTCCGCCCTTTATCTTTTCTTCTCCGCCGCAGCCGTAGAGCTGTTGGACACATCGTTCTAACTACGCACGCAACAGCATCAAAAAAATCATGGGATGGTACGACGGTGGCGAGATGCTGCTTGAGGAGGAGCGTCAGGTGCGCCTTGGCGAAAACGCCATCGTTGCGGGTATCGCTTTTGCGCTATTCTGGGCCAACTTTGGATTATCATGGTGCATTTCCAATCGCCGCGTGTCAGAATTTTCGGGTTTCGCCACAGCCCAGAAGGCCGACTGGTGTTCAAGGTGAGTTGTCTGCACGAGGTAGCCGAAGTCGGGCTCACTTAAGGCTGTATGAACATAAATTTAGAGTAAACTCGACCGTCCACGCAGTTGTCATCGTGGTCGGCGTCGCCTATGCTCTGGCGGATATTAGTTGGGGTGACGGGCTTATGCCCATGTCATCGATTCGAGCAGCAAGCTTTATATTTTCGATTGGTACGAACGCGAATTTGGTGATAGTGATGAAGTGTGCTTATGTACTTATTTGCTACTGTTTGGTTTTACCTAGCGATAGGCTATTTTTTGTGCGACCTAATAATTATTGTTATTTGGCCGGTGTCGATGCAATTTGTGTTTATTTTCCATCATATCGTTGCTGTGTACGAACCGAATGCAATAAATTTATGCCTCTGGTATCATTCACTTATTGCCTGCTATTTGCAGGGTTCCATACTTTATAAACAACTTCATTTCGTGCTGCGCCGCGTGCCAATTTGGTTTGCTTTTGTTTCTCTTGGTGGAGCTAGCAACATTACCGCTAAACGTGCGTGGCTTCTTGGACGCCCGAGACCGTCAGGATTCAAAGAGTTATCTGAAGTCTATCTACATGACGTATATCATCTGGGGCATTTCGCGCACAGCTTTGCCAATATTTCTAATGTACGACTTCTGGGTTTACGTATATCCGTCCGATCGCAACCACGACACGTGCTTCTTTCCCAATTTTGTAAGCGCGCATCTTATCGCGTTGTTTTGTATTGGCGTCTTTTTTTTCGTACACACTCCAGAAATGTTCCGGATCACACGTGAGCATCGAAGAAAGCATGCGGATGATTCATCTGAAGATGTGGCCATGAATACGGATGACGTCGATTTGATCGAACCCAATGTTGACGATGTTCCTAGCGTCAGAGTCAATAAGCCCAGTAGTATTCGCAGCCTTACGTTATCGCTGTCTAGATGTAAAGAGGTCATTGTAGATGACTCTTACGACGATGTTGAGCTCGGGGTCATGCCGCGAAGTGCTCGTGCGGAAACTGCCTTTTAGAATCCATTTTTATTGATTTAAGTTATTTATCAATTAATAGCGCTGTTTATAAGTACTGAATTGGTTTGATCGAAGTTTTGTGGTATATCCACCAAAAGCAGGGATTAAAACGCAATGCGATTGACAGCTGACGTCATTCTACGCGCGCATGTGTCGATAAATCCTCTACGTGAGCGCGAGCTGAGTCTTCGAGGTATCCATCTCGTACCTTCTCATTATAGGGACCGGTTACTGACGTGCTGGCAGGTTACAAGGCTCCTGCAATCGAGAACTTAGGTGTCACGCAGGATGGATTCGACTGCATTGATCTCTCAGACAATGAAATTAAAAAGCTTGAAAACTTTCCGAGGTTGCGCAGGCTTCGAATGCTGCTTCTGCATAACAACCAAGTGTCCAAGATACAGGAAAATTTGGCCGAGGCTGTAGCAAATCTCGAATTTCTCATGCTAACAGGCAACCGCATCGCGCAATTTTCGGAAGTGGATCACCTCACCAGCTTTGCGAAACTTGATACTTTATCACTCAGTGGTAACCCTGTGACAAAACGAAAGTACTACCGTGAATATGTGATATTTAAGTTGCCACAATTGCGCGTTCTCGACTTCCACCGTATTCGTCCACGCGTAAGTATGCACGCCTACTGCTGTGAAACGTAGCTTATCTGATATACTGCCTGTGGATTTGTGGTTGAGATAGGATCGTGAGGCAGCAAATGCATTTTTTACCTCCATTGTAGGGCAGAGGGCCATGCAAGTGGCCCATGATGAACGCGTGGCGGAATCTGCACAGGCGGTTAAGAGTGTTGCGGTTAAAATTAAAGAGGTAGTCCCGGCAGTAGGCGTAGTACTTCCACCACCGCCGTCGCAAGCTTCCGTCTTGCTTGTAAAGGAAGTTTTAGTGGAAGCAGAGTTACCGAAGAAAACAGTAGTGGCAGAGCCGATGAAGAAGGCAGAAGTATTGACAAAGACTGCAGAGGCAGAGCAGATAGAGAAAGCGAAGCCACTGAAGATGGCTGCAGATACAAGTTCAGCTAAGAAAGTGAAGGCAATGAAAATGGTCTCTGAGGCAGAGCCGATGGAGGTGACAATAGAATCGAAAGCGGAACCTGCTGACGTCGAAATGGAGCACTCAGACGAGGAGGCCGTGGCACCTTACTCGCCACCAAAGCCAATCGGACAGATGACCGTGGTCATTTTGCGGGAGGAGTTGAAGAAGCTGGGCCTGTCCACTAAGGGCTTAAAAGCAGAATTGGCGAAGCGCTTGAAAGAAGCGGCTGGGCAAGCATAATCTCTCGATATTCAGGATGCAATGGAAGTCTTCCGTCACAGCTGATAGGATATAGAAAATATAGTCAAGAATTTACCATGATGCCTGCATCACTGCAAATAAGCAATCCAATATCAGACTGCATGGTGTCCAATGTTTAAAAGTACGCGGTAGCTACAAAATTAAGCAACATCCTTAAAATACTATAATTTGTGCATGAAATATAAACCTTATATTCACTATAAGCGTCAGTCCTACAACCTACGTAATAGTCTAATATGGCGCACTACTTCGGCTTAAACTCTCTGCACGATCTCGGCACGTTTGGGCAAGCTTAGTAAATTTTCCTTTCTCGTATTTGTATATAAGTGGAACTCCTGGACAAGCAAAAGTGTAAGATACTATTAAGCATTATCACAGAGGTGCGCTGTTGAATACCAGTCGGAGCAAGCAATGAGCATTTATCGGGTGCTGACTTTTCCAGTTTCATCTGCTCGTTAAAATCAATTGCATCCATGCCATCGAGATACTTAATGATTGTTCGGATGACAAAACCATGTGAAGACACCAATACATTTCGCCCCGCGGCAAGATGAGGCAATATAAACGAGTTGAAAAAAGGAATGGTCCGGTTGTAAATATCTTCGCAGCTTTCCCCATTTTCACCGGGGAACCGCGTGTAATAGTCGTTCCGAATCTTTTTCACATGCTCTTTGTCAAACATGATTGTATGTTTAGTGCTCGGTACGCCCTGACATCATATTCATCACCCCAAGAAAAAAGTTCGATAGACTGAAATTGAGGTTAAGCAATAAGCATCGAACCTGCAGGTCACCAAAATTTCGCTCATTCAGCGTTGGAGACACATACACTGGAATGATCTGTATCGACAACCGCAAAGCAGTTAAAAATTCAACGATTGTGACTATTACTACATGCATTGAAGAGTCGACGTACGAAGTCATATGGATTCTTATCATTGATTCCTTTAAAGGACGGCTTTTCCAGTGGTGAGCGATGCTCGACCACCGGAGTCTTTTTACTAGAGTGCACGCTAAGTGCCAGCGACATAGTTGTGCGTGCACGATCCATTTGCGAGCAAAATACGATGTCAATTGGCACAAATTCCAACCTCTTTCCCGCTTCGAAGGCCTCCTGCATGCCTACCTCACTTAGTAGTATACACGCCAGTTCAATAAAGTATCATATTTCTCTTGATAGGTAGATATCAGCCGCAGAACCTTAATGGAATATCGATAGATCCCGCATACCGCCAAAGGTCCTTAGGGCGGTTGGGATTCCTGTTCCACACACTCTGGCCGTGGCGAAGCAGAATTAGAGTGCCAATTAAAGCGCGAGATTTATCGCCCTGTCTGCTTGGGGAGCATTTAGGCGCCAGATTGGACCAGCTAGGATCACATCTACCGTCGCGCGTATCCCAATGCTCTACGTGCGCGCGAGGTAGCTGGTAGCGCCGCTCTGAGGGTCGTACTGAGTTACAGCATTTTCCGTCGCCGCAGCCGCATGCCTTGCACCCGCGTTGGCACACTTTATCCACCAAAATTCCAGCTGCTGCGACCACGGCAGCTAGAAGAAACGTAGCAACACCCACCTCGACCTTCATACAATATACGTAAAAGCTTTTCACTTCCGCCCTGAAGCTGACGCTGACGCTGACGTTGATTGTTTTTACTTTTGCAGCTGGACTCAACGCTGACATTTTTTTGTGATATTCCAAATCTCTCTAAATTGTGATAACTTTTTAGAGAGATTAAGAATTACACAATAGAGAAAATATTATACAGGGGCATTCATCAGACTTTATTACATTTTTGTTTAGTTATAATTAAGTAAGTATTAAAGGATAGAAAAGAAGAAATTAATTAATTCATACAGTTTACTTTTAACCCTCTTTACATTATATTAATCTAAAAGCTTTTCCATTGGTAGATATAGAGCATTATATCTACTTTCTCCGCGGTAGAGTCAGCACTGGACGCGCGCAAGAGAGACAGATAAGACTTTATTGCATGTTTTGTATTAGTTTATAATACTGGACGCGCGCAAGAGAGACAGATAAGACTTTATTACATGTTTTGTATTAGTTTATAAAGGATAGAAACAGAAGAAATTAATTATATTCAATACAGTTTACTTTAACCCTCTTTAAAGCAAGTGTTTTAAAGAGAGTCTTCCTCTGCACGTACACTAGTACGTGCAGTGACGCGAGGCACCACTCGCACTGAGGCAGTGCGAAGTGGACTTGTATTGAAGCAGTACAAGTCGGCAGTGCCCCGTTACACCTGGTAGCACTTTGTAGTCCGTCCAAGGACCACAGTTCCATCATCTATAATGGACATGTTAGATGATAATGGAAATACGCATCACGTTTCGCGTGATAGCTACTCCTTACTAAGTGACATAGAAAGGAGTGCGGTCGAACGAATGAGTTCGACCGTAGGGAATGATGCCATCCTGGCCTTGCTGTCCGGTTTGGACAGAGATGCCCTCTCTTCTGCCATTGTCAAGTTCATACAACATGAAAAACTTGACGATGCGAAAGAGAATGCATCCTTGCTTAATCAGCAAGGCTCTCAACAAGCAGAACTGTTGAGGTTGCAACAGGTACAGACCCCTCGACCTGAAATGACGCACACGCATCGTCCCGAAACCTTGAAGATTGACATCTCAAAGTATAGGGGAGTCGAAAATACTTCCTCTTAAGATGGTTTGTCGAGTTGGACGATGCCATAAGGGCTCGTCACATCGTCGACGAGCAAATGCAAGTCTTATTTTCGCTGTCAGATTTGGCATTCTTGCCAAAACTTGGGCACAAGGCCTTAAGTTGCGCGACCCGTTTGTCTTTTATTCGCTAACGCCTTTTCAGCCCGGCTCAAACAGACGTTTTGAACCGCCTAGGGCCGAGTTCAGAGCTCGACCAGAGCTTCTAAATCTCAAGCAAGGCAAGCATGATGTTCACGCTTAAGCCCAGCAAATACGACTCTTAGCGAGTTGTACACAAACAACCCAGTTCATGAACCCACGTTGATTACGGTGTTCATGCAAGGTCTTACGGATGGTCCCGTAAAGCCTCACCTGTTCCGCTTGGAACTGGAGAAGCTTGAAAAAGCAATATCCGTTGCGGAACAGGAGGACTTAGCTTGAGACAGGCTCAAGCTAGATCATCATATCGTCCTCCAAGACGACACGAACTTGGAGGTCCAGAATCTATGGACCTCTCTTATGTCGAAAGCGAGAAACCTCGCTTTTCGAACGATAAGCGATTGCAGAAATGCATTCGCTGTCAAAAGTTAGGACACTACGCTCATGAGTGTAGTGCCCCACGCCCAGTACCGAGAAGTTCTGAACGTAATTATGGACCAAATGCCAAAAAGGGCAACGGTCGCGGGTATGACGTCGTTGCGAAATCGCAACAACGAGGTGGACCGCCAAAAACCGGTCGAGGTCAGTAGGAGCGCAACGCCCTACTGATTCAGCAATCTCGAGAGAATTTGCAAATCTCTTGAAAAAAGTTGCTCCAGATACACAATCATTATGCGTCTCTGCACCTGGCGATGAGGTATCCCTCATCACCTTGAAGTTGAAAGTGACAAATGATTTTGTCACTCAGAGCCCTAGTGGACTGCGGAGCGTCGAATATTTTTGTTCGTCGCCAGTCGCTGGTGGGTCGTAGGCTCAAATATGTTGAGCGCGAGATCCCCTCAACGAAGATGACGGTGCGTCTAGCGATAGGCGCATCGATAACATTAATATAACGCGTAATGAATTTCACTATACCTTAAAAGATTTACAGTACGATGATGATTTCATCGTACTGGATTTGGATGACAAATTTGATGTCATCCTAGGTTTACCTTGGCTTAGAAAATATGAGCCAAGAATCAGCTGGCAGCATCGATCCGTAAAGATGCCTGCCACGTGTTCATCAGATGTCCATTTGATGAACGTCTTGGAGCGTCCACAAGAGTGTGGATGTACAACGAGTAAGTGCGTTGGCCTCACTTGTGGTACGGTCGATAGTACGACTGCACAAGATCACAATGTGATTACTAATCACTCCGTGGATTCAGCTGCCGTCGGCTGTGGGAATGCACAAACAGCGCCGAAGGTCCAATCCTTGAATAAGTCGAATGGATTGAAACATGAAAATACGCCTAGCGGGCGACATTCAAGGAATATACTGATTGTCTTAATGGACAACACGATGATCCTAGGTCGAGCAGAGAGTCGGCCGTAGAGGACCCGACTGTGATAGCGCAATCACAGTCGGAAGACGTTGAGGGAATTAGTCTTTACGTACTTGAGGAGGAATCTCCTTAAATAGTTAATGCTAACGTGACTAGACTTCAGCATCCCGAGGGATTGATTCCTCGGCAGCCTGTGGATAAATTCCAGGAAGAAACCGAGACATTGAATGTCTTGGTTAATGACGGATCAAGAGTAGGCGCTAATACTCTTGATCTGTATGCGCCTCCGAGGTTAATTTTAGAGATAACTTAATTACCAACCCTAGTTACCAAGCGAATCTTGAGAGAACTGCATCGTGGTAGAATCAAGCAGATCTGCGTACTCGTCACAGAGGACGAATACGTAACTGATACTTGGTCAGCGGTAATTTTTGCAGAGAACGAACGGATTCTCAGCAGCTCATCGATGGACCAAAGTGTGCTCGATGTGAAGACTCGGATTAAGAGATATACTTTTAATCCTGGGAGTCACTTAAGGCAAATCCTTTGTACAAGAATTGACTTTCAGGGATGTCTCAGGGATGTTTTTCCTGAAACCGTTTCATTCGAGTCGCTTAAGGATAAAGGCACTCGACATGAGATCGAGCTCAAACCGGGCTCGAAGTACTGTTTCATGAAGCAGTGGCCACTGCCTCGTGAACAAGTACTTGCGATCGATGAATTCTCTATCGATCGAGTAAAAGCGGGCCATGTGAGGGAGTTAACCTCCCCACATAGCTCTCCGACCTTCTCTGTGCGAAAGGCCACAGGAGTGTGGCGGATAGTGCACGCATTCAATAAACTGAATGCTGCAACGGTACCGGCTCAAACGCCGATACCTAGAAAAGACATAATCAAAGATGGTATGTCTAAGAGTACCATCTTTTCGTTTATGGATTTGATGGATAGATTTCGTCAGAACTTTATGCGTAACGGGGCATCCCGTACACAGCAGTGAGAACTCTCAGTAAGATGCTCTGGGAATGACTAGTAATGCCACAGGGGCTTAGTAACGCCCCTGCAACATTCAACAGCTGCGTAACGAATCTGTTGAGACCGGTGCGAGAATTTGCACCGAGTTATTTTGATGATGTATTCGTCCATTGCCGGGTATGGACGGAAAGAAGGACGTGGATGTTCATAAAACTCACGTTCGTCAGATTCTTACACTTATGCGAAAGCATTAGTTGTACGCAAATCTCAAGAAGCGCATATTCGCTCTAATCGAAATACCATTTCTTAGGTGCATCGTCGGTAAAAACGGCGTGCACCCTGATCCCAAATAGATCAAGATAATTATCAACTAGCCAGTTCCAGTCGATGTCAAGGGACTTAATAAATTCCTTGGGCTAGCGGGTACTTGCACAAGTATTCACGCAATTATGCCGAAATGACGGCTCATCTCTCTCGTCTCTTGAAAAAAAGATAAGAAGTGGGAATGGAACGCTAATTGACAGCGTTCCTTTGAGGACATCAAGCAAAGCTTGATGCAATCACCCAGATTGGCGACTGCAGATCAAGACAGAATTCCATATGATCTGTGACGCCAGCGATTTCGCAATCAGCTGTGCATAATGCAATACGTGTGGGCTGTTTACCGTCGTGCGTAATGACGCATCGTATATACGGACCATGCGTAATTACGACGGCCGTAAATAGCCCACATCTCGCACAAAGAATGGCGAGGTGGCTATCTCTCTTCGCGAAGTTAAATTTCTCCGTGGAATATAAACCAGGACGGCTTAATGTCGTCGCTGATGCGTTATCACGTCGAACCGATTTCGAGCCGGCTGCGCACTCCAACAGTGGGAATATTCAGACTGTTGCAACACTCGTTTCGAGTGTTCCGTTATCAACTTTGCTTGGTGACATAATGAAAGCCTACATAGAAGAGAAAGACCTTCTGCATTTAATGGATCATCTGACAAATCGATCCAATAAATCTTTTAAAGATTTACCGGCTTCATATCGATTGTCATCGATCGATACACAACACGCAACGGCTTACTGTACTACTCAGCCGTTGCCGGCGACTCTCCACTTGTCGTCGTCCCAACTCACCGTAATTTGAGCTTTCGCATGATGTGTCAGTCTCACGATGCCAACTTTTTGGTGCATCGTGACACTGACACATCATGCGACGTATTTACTAAGAAATAAGATCAAAATTGTAACACAGAAGAGAAAGACCTTCTGCATTTAATGGATCATCTGATAAATCCATCCAATCAATCTTTTAAAGATTTATCGGCTTCATATCGATTTTCATCGATCGATACACAACACGCAACGGCTTACTGTACTACTCAGCCGTTGCCGGCGACTCTCCACTTGTCGTCGTCCCAACTCACCGATATTTGCGCTTTCCTATGATGTGTCAGTGTCACGATGCACCAACAAGTGGGCATCGTGGACGTGAAAAAACTTATTTCACAGTAAGTCGCGACTTTTACCGGCCCCGCTAGTATCAGTTCGTGCGGAAGTACATTCGAGCTTGCAAGGTATGTCAACGAGTGAAGCCGAGCTCTTCGTCCCGAGCACCTCTCCAACCTCTACCACTTCTGACAGAATGTTGGCAGTCCGTATCTATGGACAGTCGTCTTCGGATTTCCAAAGACGATCACAAAAAAACAATTAAGTCCTTGTTTATGTAGACAGATTCAGCAAGATTGTCCATTTTGTTGCAGTACCAGAGTCAATCACGGCTCCGGCTGTGCCCGTGTCTTTATCGACACTATATTCAGACTCCACGGTGAAAGGGGCTCCGATAGAGATCCACGGTTCACGGCGGAGTTTTGGCAATCCGTGTTCCGAGAGATCGGGACACGACTGATTATGTCAAGTTCTAATCATCCAGAGACAAATGGTCAGACGGAACGCATAAATCGCGTTCTCGAAGAGGTAGTTTGAGGTTACGTTCAATCCTATCCTAATTGGAGCGAGCTTTTACCGATGGTCGAATTCGCCATCAACAATTCGGTGCATTCGTCTACAACGGATACACCGTTCTTCGTGAATGGCTTTCGCCATCCACGCTTACCCACCCAATCAGAGGGATCCTCTAGTCTAAAGGGGGGGGGGTGGACTCGCACGAGCAAATCATTTCTGGCTCGTAATCATCACGCGTCGAAGTTCCCAACGACGCGTGTGATGTCGATGTCGAAGCAATTGACATCGAAGATGAGAAAGATCCCATGGCAGTGCGCACAAAGCGCACTGGAAAAAACAAATAAATGAGCTGGAAGAGGAATTTCTGCTGGCTCGAGAATCAGTAGTCCATTTCGTACAGGATCCCTCCGTACAGGATTCCTTTGCTAACGCAGCGGACCGGTAGTAACGGAACGCAGACAAACATGAAAGAGCAAATGTTCTTTCATTTTAAATCAACGATCTAGTACTACTCTCTACGGTAAGCTTACTTAAGCATGTAGTCACTAATGTGGATAGTAGTATGCTACTACCCAAGTTCATTAAGCCATTCCGTGTACTACACCGCAAAGGCAATGCGTACACAATAGAATTGTCACGAAGGATGCGAAACCATCCTACGTCTTACGTTGGTCGACTCCGCCCGTACCATTAGTACGCGGTTTCTTCCGCAGACGTATTTGACCACCCCTTTCAAGAACCCCTATAAGATTCCTGTGATCACGAAACAGAATCCCATGTTGAGTCTGAAGGTTTCATGCCGTATCTGAAGTTCCTCGAAATCGCGATGAACTGATGACAGCTCGTGTGAAAATTCCGTCTGTCCTCCAACATTGAGTATGCACTTTTCGAGCGATCTTCCAACCGTTCGATATAGTGAGCTTGCACCGTCTGCTCCAACGAGTGACGCTTACCGCGCTCGTGATCAAGACCCTCCTCAGTCATAGCAAGTGTTTTAAAGAGTCTTCCTCTGCACGTATTAGTTTACGTGAAGTGACGTGAGACACCACTCGCACTGAGACAGTGCGAAGTGGACTTGTACTGAAGCAGTATAAGTCAGTAGTGCCCCGTTACAGTTTGTATATAAATCACGGCCATCGCATTGTTACAATGCAATATTAAGGCTGTTTTTTGGTGTTTTTACTGCGATCAAAAGCTACTGGCAGCTATGTGGCTTGATGTCCGTCTACATTTGTAGTCGGCTTCTCATGTGGCTGTGTATCGTCCAATTTTTAGAAGCTATGTCAAGATCTACCGAGTTAAAGGCACAATTGCGTGAGACAATTTTGTATTTTTGCTTTCCAGTTTTGATTCGTAAAACAACAATTTTATTTAATAGATTGCGACAACTAAGTGCTGGAGCACGAAGCTCACTGTTGTTGCATTTGCGTTACGTAGCGCTATTTCTTCCACTAATTCAAATAAAAATAGTACGTTTAATAACAAAATCATGCGCAGTAACAACAGCATTTGGTGAGCTAATTCCATCCTAATTAAATTGATAAAGTATATGCCTGCAGCTTATTTTAGACCTGGCAGCACATACGACTCTTAGCGAGTTGTATCACGAACGAACCAGTCCGTGAACACACGTTGATTACGGTGTTCATGCAAGGTCTTATGGATGGTCCTGTAAAGACCCACCTGTTCCGCATGGAACTGGATACGCTTGAATCAGAAATAGCCGTAATTGAATAGGAGGATATATTAAATCGAATTAAATATAAATATATATTTACCAATCAGTACATGTTGCGGCTTGCTACGCAAAATGTGGACGTAGTAATAATAATAGTAATCGAGTTTGTCGATCTTCGACTTGAAATCCGACACATAGGTCGGATCTATTTTTCCTCATCCACCACAACCATTGGTGAATTCCCACGGAGCTCAACGATTCCTTGTGGAACGCATTGTAAACCACCGTGATGTGAAGGGACAGCGAACGAGTTATCTGGTTCGCTGGCGCGGTTATCCACATTCGCATGACACCTGGAAGCCTCGTTCTCAGCTGGTTGTTGACGTTGAAGGCCTCGTCCGTCATTATGACGAGACCCATTCGATGGATCAGAAGGTTTATTAAAAACCACGCGCCCCTGGCGCATGTAAATTGATTGCAAAACGTCAATCGCATCGCGCATCTCGATAGAGATGCGAGCCCTTTCCCAAGGCAAAGATAGGGAATAAAATTCCCTTTTACTCGTTTCGTGTTGTCGACACAACACGGACAGGATCACCTCATATGAGGCATAGAAGTGCTGCCTGGATAGCGAAGCAAGTGTATATAATGGCCTATATCTACCAATAGATAAACTTTCCGAATAAAACTACGTAAAGTAATATTCTTCAAAATATTATCTACCTTTTAGATAATATATGATTATCAACCATAAGGTGTCAATTCTATGTAACGATACACCCCGTTACATCACCCCTCCTGGTCACTATAGACCACTTAACTGAAAACGATGTTGATTGATCAGAACCATCAATTTTTAATTCTATCGCATGGTGAAGAAGTCCATGCGGTAAGCAAATAGTGTGGCGCCTTCGGCTACGGTTCATGCAGCTGCAGGCGACGCATTATCGTCTCTTGCGGCAGACGTTCCGTCTACCGTACGGGTGCAAGTGGTGATACACCACGTGAATGCGACCCCTCTTTGGCGGTCGACAACGAATGCGAGTCGGACGAAAAGGCCGACTCGGGGAGAGCAGAATAGTCACCTATTTATCGTCAGGCGGCTGACTATGAGCCTTTGCATGAGGGGGCTCAATCGGTTAGACGTGCTAATAGCGTTCGCTATAGCATGTTTGGTTCCAACAATGAGGATGATTCCTCATCGCCAGCACCGTCTCCCGTGCCGTCACCCGCACTTATTTCTGTGCGTGGTGATAACGATGGCGTAAGCCATCGTAATAAAAGTTTTTGTAGTACCCCTGCTTCATAGGGTAACACTCAAGGAAGCGTAGACAACAAAATGTATCGTCTTGCCCCTGAGAAAAGCGTGGCTTTTGCCCGAACGGCTAGTTAGTAGCTTGTCTGGAGAGAATACTCCTCACAATAAATATCATTTATTCATTGCGAGAAAGCTATATGGCCTTGATCCCAGCGCGAAGAACTTTCGCGCTGAGGAAGGTTTTTATCTCGATGCTTTTCTAAAGCATCGCTGGTATAATGGCAACAACAAGCGAGATAAAATCTCGCTTATGCAAGCCTGCAGCGCGTTTATTAGCAATGTCAAAGATATTGGACGCGAAGCCTTACTTCAAAGACTCAACACGATTCACGTTAAATTTGAGAAACGAAGATTAACCGGTGCAAGGTATAAATTGCATCGGTTGTCACGTGAGGCAGGACTTTCATGCCTCGCGTGGGGTGATCTCTTTCGTGTTGTGTTGACAACACGAAACGTAAAAAGGAGATGTATATTCTCTTTCTTCGCTCTGGGGATGGCTCGCATCTCGATAGAGGGTGCGCGATGCGATTGACGTTTTGCAATCGATTTACATGCGCCAGGGGCGCGTGATTTTTAATGGACCTTCCGATCCATCGGATGGGTCTCGTCATACTGACGGACGAGGCCCTCAACGTCAACAACAAGCTGGGAACGAGGTTCCCAGCTGTCATGCGAAGGTGGATAACCGCGCCAGCGAACCAGATAACTTATTCGCAACCCCTTCACAACGCGGTGATTTAGAATACGTTTCACAAGAAAAAGTTGTTTCCCGTGGGAATCCACTAATGGTTGTGGTGGGGGAGAAAAAATAAGAATCGAACCGTGTGTCAGATCTAGAGTCGAAGATCGACAAGCTCGACCGCTACCTCCATGTATCGGAGGAGGGTCTTCAACACGAGCGCGGTAAGCGTCACTGGTTGGAGCGACGGTGCAAGCTAACTATATCGAGCCGATGGAAACCCGTTCGAAGGGTGCGTACTCAATGTTGGAGTACTAACGGAAATATCACGCTCTTCGTGATGAGCTGTCGTCAGCTCATCGCGATTTTGAGTATCTTCGGACCCGACATGAGAATCTCCAGATACAGCATGAAAATCTGGATCTGACCACAAGAATCTTCTAGGGATTCTTGAAAAGGGTTCCTCGGAAGAAATCGCGTACTGATGGTACGGACGGAGTCGACCAACGTAAAACGTAGGATGCGTTCGCATCCTACGTAGTAATTCTATTGTGTACGCATTGTCTCTGCGATGCAGTACACGGAATGGCTTAATGAACTTGGGTAGAAGTATACTGCTGCCCACCTTAGTGACTACACGCTCAGGTAAGTTTACCGTAGAGAGTAGTACTAGGTCATTAATTTGAAATGAAAGAATATTTGCTCTTTGATGTTTGTCTGCGTTCCGTTTCAGTCGGTCCGCTGCGTTAGCAAAGGAATCCTGTACGGAGGGATCCTGTACGAAATGGACTACTGATTCTCGAGCCAGCAGAAATTCCTCTTCCAGCTCATTTGTTTGTTTTTTCCAGTGCGCTTTGTGCGCACTGCCATGGGATCTTTCTCATCTTCGATGTCGATTGCTTCGACATCGACATCACACGCGTCGTTGGGAACTTCGACGCGTGATGATTACGAGCCAGAAATGATTTGCTCGTGCGAGTCCACCCCCCCCCCCTTTAGACTAGAGGATCCCTCTAATTGGGTGGGTAAGCGTGGATGGCGGAAGCCATTCACGAAGAACGGTGTATCCGTTGTAGACGAATGCACCGAATTGTTGATGGCGAATTCGACCATCGGTAAAAGCTCGCTCCAATTAGGATAGGATTGAACGTAACCTCAAACTACCTCTTCGATAACGCGATTTACGCGTTCCGTCTGACCATTTGTCTCTGGATAATCAGAACTTGACATAATCAGTCGTGTCCCGATCTCTCGTAACACGGATTGCCAAAACTCCGCCGTGAACCGTGGATCTCTATCGGAGCCCAGTTCACCGTGGAGTCTGAATATAGTGTCGACAAAGACACGGGCACATCTCGGAGCCGTGATTGACTCAGGTACTGCAACAAAAAGTACTATCTTGCTGAATCTGTCTACATAAACAAGGACTTAATTGTTTTTTGTGATCGTCTTTGGAAATCCGAAGACGACTGTCCATAGATACGGACTGCCAACATTCTGCCAGAAGTGGTAGAGGTTGGAGAGGTGCACGGGACGAAGGGCTAGGCTTAACCCGTTGACATAACTTGCAAGCACGAATGTACTTGTGAACGAAATGATACTGGCGGGGCCCGTAAAAGTTGCAATTTACTGTGAGATAAGTTTTCTCACGTCCACGATGCCAACTTGTTGGTGCATCGTGACACTGACACATCATGCGAAAGCGCAAATTACGGTGAGTTGGGACGACGACAAGTGGAGAGTCGCCGGCAACGGCTGAGTAGTACAGTAAGCCGTTGCGTGTTGTGTATCGATCGATGAAAATCGATATGAAGCCGATAAATCTTTAAAAGATTTATTGGATGGATTTATCAGATGATCCATTAAATGCAGAAGGTCTTTCTCTTCTGTGTTACAATTTTGATCTTATTTCTTAGTAAATACGTCGCATGATGTGTCAGTGTCACGATGCACCAAAAAGTTGGCATCGTGAGACTGACACATCATGCGAAAGCTCAAATTACGGTGAGTTGGGACGACGACAAGTGGAGAGTCGCCGGCAACGGCTGAGTAGTACAGTAAGCCGTTGCGTGTTGTGTATCGATCGATGACAATCGATATGAAGCCGATAAATCTTTAAAAGATTTATTGGATGGATTTATCATATGATTCATTAAATGCAGAAGGACTTTCTCTTCTGTGTTACAATTTTGATCTTATTTCTTAATAAATACTTCGCATGATGTGTCAGTGTCACGATGCACCAAAAAGTTGTCATCGTGACACTGACACATCATGCGAAAGCGCAAATTACGGTGAGTTGGGACGACGACAAGTGGAGAGTCGCCGGCAACGGCTGAGTAGTACAGTAAGCCGTTGCGTGTTGTGTATCGATCGATGACAATCGATATGAAGCCGATAAATCTTTAAAAGATTTATTGGATGGATTTATCAGATGATCCATTAAATGCAGAAGATCTTTCTCTTCTGTGTAGGCTTTCATTATGTCACCAAGCAAAGTTGATAACGAAACACTCGAAACGAGTGTTGCAACAGTGTGAATATTCCCACTGTTGGAGTGCGCAGCCGGCTCGAAATCGAGTCGGCGTGATAACGCATCAGCGACGACATTAAGCCGTCCTGGTTTATATTCTACGGAGAAATTTAACTCCGCGAAGAGAGATAGCCACCTTGCCATTCTTTGCGAGAGGTGTGGGCTTTTTACGGCCGTGCGTAATGATGCATGGTTCGTATATATGATGAACGGTTTATCTCCGTGGAGACAGACCCTTACTTTAGCCAGTGCATATCATGGCAATGCGTTCCTTGTCATGCATTGGGTAATTGCGTTTAGCTGGTTGTAGCTGACGCGATTGGTAACAGACGACGCGCTCCGCCTGTCCGTATCGTATTGCATTAACGCACGGCGGATTGCAAATCGCTGGCGTCACAGACCATCTATCTTGATCTGCAATCGCAAAGATGAGCGATTGCATTAAGCTTTGCTTGATACCTTCTAAAAGATCGCTGTCAATCAGTGCTCCATTGCCATTTCTCATCTTTTTTTCAAGAGACAAGAGAGATGAACTGTTATCTCGGCTTAATTGCGGGAGCACTTGTGCAAGTACGCCACTAATAAAAGGAGCTTTCTAAGTCCCTGAACATCGACTAGAACTGGCCAGTCGGTAATTGCCATGATCTTTTCGGGATCAGAGTGCGCGCCGTGCTTACCGACGATGCACCCAAGAAGTGGCATTTCGCTTGCAGCAAATATATCATTCTTAAGATTTGCGTACAACTAATGCGTTCGCATAAGTGTAAGAATCTGACGAACGTGAGTTTTATGAACATCCACGTCCTTCTTTCCGTCCATACCCGGCTATGGACGAATACATCGTCAAAATAACTTGGTGCGAATTCTCGCACCGGTCTCAACAGATTCGTTACGCATCTGTTGAATGTTGCAGGGGCGTTACTAAGCCCCTGTGGCATTACTAGTCATTCCCAGAGCATCTTACTGAGAGTTCTCACTGCTGTGTACGGGATATCCCGTTACGCATAAAGTTCTGACGAAATCTATCGATCAGATCCATAAACGAAAAGATGGTACTCTTAGACATACCATCTTTGATTATGTCTTTTCTAGGTATCGGCGTTTGAGCCGGTACCGTTGCAGCATTCAGTTTATTGAATGCGTGCACTATCCGCCACACTCCTGTGGCCTTTCGCACAGAGAAGGTCGGAGAGTTATGTGGGGAGGTTAACTCCCTCACATGGCCCGCTTTTACTCGATCGATAAAGAATTCATCGATCGCAAGTACTTGTTCACGAGGCAGTGGCCACTGCTTCATGAAACAGTACTTCGAGCCCGGTTTGAGCTCGATCTCATGTCGAGTGCCTTTATCCTTAGGCGACTCGAATGAAACGGTTTCAGGAAATACATCCCTGAGACATCCCTGAAAGTCAATTCTTGTACAAAGGATTTGCCTTAAGTGACTCCCAGGATTAAAAGTATATCTCTTAATCCGAGTCTTCACATCGAGCACACTTTGGTCCATCGATGAGCTGCTGAGAATCCGTTCGTTCTCTGCAAAAATTACCGCTGACCAAGTATCAGTTACGTATTCGTCCTCTGTGACGAGTACGCAGATCTGCTTGATTCTACCACGATGCAGTTCTCTCAAGATTCGCTTGGTAACTAGGGTTGGTAATTAAGTTATCTCTAAAATTAACCTCGGAGGCGCATACAGATCAAGAGTATTAGCGCCTACTCTTGATCCGTCATTAACCAAGACATTCAATGTCTCGGTTTCTTCCTGGAATTTATCCACAGCTGCCGAGGAATCAATCCCTCGGGATGCTGAAGTCTAGTCACGTTAGCATTAACTATTTAAGGAGATTCCTCCTCAAGTACGTAAAGACTAATTCCCTCAACGTCTTCCGACTGTGATTGCGCTATCACAGTCGGGTCCTCTACGGCCGACTCTCTGCTCGACCTAGGATCATCGTGTTGTCCATTAAGACAATCAGTATATTCCTTGAATGTCGCCCGCTAGGCGTATTTTCATGTTTCAATCCATTCGACTTATTCAAGGATTGGACCTTCGGCGCTGTTTGTGCATTCCCACAGCCGACGGCAGCTGAATCCACGGAGTGATTAGTAATCACATTGTGATCTTGTGCAGTCGTACTATCGACCGTACCACAAGTGAGGCCAACGCACTTACTCGTTGTACATCCACACTCTTGTGGACGCTCCAAGACGTTCATCAAATGGACATCTGATGAACACGTGGCAGGCATCTTTACGGATCGATGCTGCCAGCTGATTCTTGGCTCATATTTTCTAAGCCAAGGTAAACCTAGGATGACATCAAATTTGTCATCCAAATCCAGTACGATGAAATCATCATCGTACTGTAAATCTTTTAAGGTATAGTGAAATTCATTACGCGTTATATTAATGTTATCGATGCGCCTATCGCTAGACGCACCGTCATCTTCGTTGAGGGGATCTCGCGCTCAACATATTTGAGCCTACGACCCACCAGCGACTGGCGACGAACAAAAATATTCGACGCTCCGCAGTCCACTAGGGCTCTGAGTGACAAAATCATTTGTCACTTTCAACTTCAAGGTGATGAGGGATACCTCATCGCCAGGTGCAGAGACGCATAATGATTGTGTATCTGGAGCAACTTTTTTCAAGAGATTTGCAAATTCTCTCGAGATTGCTGAATCAGTAGGGCGTTGCGCTCCTACTGACCTCGACCGGTTTTTGGCGGTCCACCTCGTTGTTGCGATTTCGCAACGACGTCATACCCGCGACCGTTGCCCTTTTTGGCATTTGGTCCATAATTACGTTCAGAACTTCTCGGTACTGGGCGTGGGGCACTACACTCATGAGCGTAGTGTCCTAACTTTTGACAGCGAATGCATTTCTGCAATCGCTTATCGTTCGAAAAGCGAGGTTTCTCGCTTTCGACATAAGAGAGGTCCATAGATTCTGGACCTCCAAGTTCGTGTCGTCTTGGAGGACGATATGATGATCTAGCTTGAGCCTGTCTCAAGCTAAGTCCTCCTGTTCCGCAACGGATATTGCTTTTTCAAGCTTCTCCAGTTCCAAGCGGAACAGGTGAGGCTTTACGGGACCATCCGTAAGACCTTGCATGAACACCGTAATCAACGTGGGTTCATGAACTGGGTTGTTTGTGTACAACTCGCTAAGAGTCGTATTTGCTGGGCTTAAGCGTGAACATCATGCTTGCCTTGCTTGAGATTTAGAAGCTCTGGTCGAGCTCTGAACTCGGCCCTAGGCGGTTCAAAACGTCTGTTTGAGCCGGGCTGAAAAGGCGTTAGCGAATAAAAGACAAACGGGTCGCGCAACTTAAGGCCTTGTGCCCAAGTTTTGGCAAGAATGCCAAATCTGACAGCGAAAATAAGACTTGCATTTGCTCGTCGACGATGTGACGAGCCCTTATGGCATCGTCCAACTCGACAAACCATCTTAAGAGGAAGTATTTTCGACTCCCCTATACTTTGAGATGTCAATCTTCAAGGTTTCGGGACGA
>NC_090615.1:4591483-4598953 GCF_004359215.1 Bremia lactucae | reverse complement strand
ATGAACGCCTGAGGACTCGCTTGGACCTTCTAAATGTTGCTGTCTCCATGTTGTTAGCAATGAGAGAAGTTTGGATGGGCAATAATGCGCCTTCATCATTCCTCATTAATTTGTCGTTAGCATCACTACTATGAGGTGAGGGTTGCGGTGTCGAGTCATTGTAGTCGACAGTGAGCGACGGATCAACATCCTCACTTTTAAAGTTGGATGGATCCTTAAGCCCCGTTAACGCGACAGCAGCAGTAGCTGTCCGCGTTTCGACTAAGGCATTGGACGTTGCCGGCGTGATAACTCAGCGCATGCGCTCAGTGACAGGTTGAGTAGGCGTCTTTGCAGGCGACTCAACAACATTGCCCCTATCAGGAGGAATCTTTCGCGCCGTGTATGGAAAGACAGGTCGCTAGAGTGATTGAGAAAACTAGCGGTGCATAAAGAAGCTCGCAATTCCACCTTCTTCTTTTATGAATTTAAAAATGTAAATTCGTTCTTAAAGGGGGAATGGTTTAACGGGCTTAATTTGCCGTAATCTTACACAGTCCTCGTTAAGTACATTTGATGAACCTAAGGGGATAGTCAATTACTTAAATAAAGTAACTAAAATCACCATTTGGGTGTGGTTCACATTGTGACCAACCCTGATGCACATAAGTGCATTCACATTAGTAGGGATGACGCCTAGCGTCATCCGTTACGCGAGGTATCTAGAAAGATACGCTCGCCATACATATTAAGTGTCATCTACAGAGATGACATTTTTGATTGGTAAAAGAGGTACATATATTTAGATTTAATATAAATCAGTCCGAAAACTACTTCCTACTTTCTAAGTGCGCACGAGCAGCCGAATTACCGCGCCCGTGACGACACTTTACTAGATTACTTAGTGTGTTGGGTGAGGCCGCTAAGGCGCCCACTACAACTACATCACGGTACGCAAGAGAAGCAGGTGCAAACCGCTTCCTCGCTGTGCTAGGGTGTGTGCTAAGTAGAGCGTGGCCGCATTACGACGTGCCCGCCTACAGTACCTACAATAAATGGGATTTTAATGATATTGTTTATTTTTTGAAAAGGAAAGAGTATTTTACTTATAATGCCAATCGTACCACATTTGAGGTTAACTAACCGAAGTGTGCCCCGTTATATCTTCTGTCTTATACATTCTGAACAATATATGGTCCTTTGGCGGATAACACAGTCGTCGGCTAGGTAGCATGACGAACAAAATTGGCCACACGTACTTGTGATTTATGAATCGCTAACAAAAACACAACATTAACCGTATGCCACAAATGACGATTTCGACATCAAAGGTGATCATGACGAAACATCGAGAGACGCCAATGAGTAATTTTTCGTATGGTGTCGTCGCCTTACGACTGACCTATCGAAGCATAAATGCAAGATTTTACGCTGTACAACACAAAGTCAGCTCGCGTGCTGGCTTTAGCTTCGCAAAAATATTGCTTTAAGCGACTATATAGCAACAACACGAATTTGAGAGTGCATCTGCTCATGTATAGAGTGCATCTGCTCATGTAAACGCTTCTCTATTTCAGCGCGAACGAAAGTGTATGAGAAACAGTCCTCCATCAGAGATGACATGATTCCTTATAGTGTCGTGATGGGATACCCACGCTCATCCGGATTGTTTTTATATCTTATGGGAGCAGATGTCTGATATATGATCTAATATAGTGGTCACGACCACGAAAGGTCACCAGAGGGCGGAGGCGCAGGAGCAGGCGGACCGTCGAGCTCAAACAGACTTTTTCCTAAAATATTGAGTTGGAGTCGCTGTTATTCATTCATTCTCGTATCGAGGTCAATAAATTATCAATGAGCGACTATGGTTTCATAAAATGTTTGCAGATGATGTCCGTCAACAACGAATCATTATACGAAAAAGCGACGATGCTCTAGGGCATTTACGGTGAAGATTATTTAGGATTGTACCTCGGATACGTTTAGGGGGGCCAGCTGGACTTGTTTCATTCCAACGTCGTCAAATTTCCTTTTTTAAACATAAGCAGCCCTAACAGGTCTTTATTAAGGTTAAGACCGAGCGAAAGTCATGCCGATTTCAGCGGATTTGGTAGCGCGACGGGGTGGTATGGTATCGTCTAGTCACATCGCAGTGCAAATTATACGTTGGCAACTTTAATCTTTTTGTGACCAAAACCTATATGTTAGCTCAATTAGGGGCATAAGTTGGACTGTCCCAACCTTAGGCAGCACTACCATTTTAGGCTTATTGTGAGAAGTATATAAACAGTGAGTAATTTACATCGTATTGGCAACTTAGCCTCCAAAACATACCATTTACGGCTGTGCCCATGGAGAAACCTATGAAGCGTGATTTTGACTTCATGTACGGCAGGCTAAAAAATTTTGTTGGAAGTTTTTAGCATTAGGCGTGACCAGATTGACTTTTTGTTAGAGACGCGTTCTTGACATCATTTTTTTAAACATTGCTCTTCTTATGTGAAGGAAGTGAACGCCGTTGCTTCTTTTACAGGTCTAATAAAACCAAGATGATCCTTGAATAATTCATCTCGTTTATCTATATCAGCTTAGGCTTTTCCGCTGCTAAAAGCGATGCAACTCCTTGACAGACACCGACTGTGGGTGCGGTATCTCTCCTACTCTGCTTTAAGCCTTTCGGCGAGTCCAATATTAACACAGAGGCATTACAATATATCGCATGTTATCAATGGCCCACCCTTTTGAGGCACTCAAATGCAATTTCTTCAGCAACTTCCACCGACGGGTGTTTGCAATATTCATATCGATTAGGACGCCTGTGTTGCTATATGACCAAAACAGTGTCCAGACTTATGGGCTCCAAGCAGTCTCCTGGTGCCGACTAAGTTGTCAATGGTGCAGCACTTGATAGTTATAATTTCAAACGCGTCCCTGATAGGTCAGGTATAGGACCATTTAGCGGCATCTATGCCAACCCGGTACATCTCTGTACCTGACTCAGAGCCGAGGGCTAACCCCTAGCTGTAAAGGTGAAGACATTTGAGGAAAAAGAAGGAGAAAATCTCCTCTTTGGATTCACCAGATGGAAATGTCCATTGGTTCCGGAAGCTATGGTATATCCAAACTCAAAGGTAGAGACATGGAGGCACTATCGTACATTTCGTCCATAAACGACGCTTTTCTCCCATGAGATTTGCTGAATAGCAAATGAACAGCATATTCCAACCGCCTGATGAGGCTTTTCGCAAACGATCACGGCTCATAGAAACTCGACACGGTAAGCGAACCCTAGGAAATTTATGTCCAGGAGTTAAGAACTCTCATTGGATCAATGCATCAAAACCCGGTGCAAGAAGCAATTGTCGTAACAATCTATGGGTCTCAATGATGGCGTTGCCCGGACGGAATTATTTCGATCTCATCCTGAAGAGGCAGTTGACATAGCGCTACGCGCTGAGTTGGACTTTAAGTCCGCTCGCGTTCGCCAGCTTACCGTACAAATTCTTCGAGCACATGGGAACCGTCTAATAGACCGGATCCCATGGATCTAAGCCTCGTTGAGGAAGGAGAAGAGGCACTTCAAGCTGTGAAACAGCATAATAACATCCGTAGATGTTAATTATGCGGAAGCACGAAACATTTACGTCCGGCGTTCCCCTACGCAATACTCGTAATGCTCGGAAGAGCACCAATTCCGACCCGTTCGGTGCTGAACATGAGTCTCGCAAATATGCGTACTGCGGGAATTTTTTTGGGCACTCGGCGAGTGGTGCTGGACCAAACCGAAGAACTAATTAAAATACTTGCCGCAGCGATCAAGCTAGTGGACGCGAAGCAAAAAAACGCATATTACTACGGCAACGACGACTACGAATAAAATCGCGTCGCGATTCAGTTTAAATTAATGGCAAAAATGTTTTGGAATCGTTGGGACCGACAGCGTCGTGACGTACCGCATAAGCAGGACAAGGCCAAGCTTTCGATACTAAATGAGCGCAATGATGGTGAACTTTGGTGGCTAACGGAACCAAGGCTGCGATTTGAGGCATATATGTAATCATTGAGTGTGTGGTTCTATCCGATGGTCAAGAGTGCGCGATCGAGTTTAACATTACGCTTCCGTGACAAATATAGGCGGGCACGTCTTAATGCGGTCACGCTCTACTTAGACACACACCCTAGCACAGTGAGGAAGGGATTAGACCGTCTTCTCTTGCGTACCGTGATGTAGTTGTAGTGGGCGCCTTAGCGGCCTCACCCAACACACTAAGTAATCTAGTAAAGTGTCGTCACGGGCGCGGTAATTCGGCTGCTCGTGCGCACTTAGAAAGTAGGAAGTAGTTTTCGGACTGATTTATATTAAATCTAAATATATGTACCTCTTTTACCAATCAAAAATGTCATCTCTGTAGATGACACTTAATATGTATGGCGAGCGTATCTTTCTAGATACCTCGCGTAACGGATGACGCTAGGCGTCATCCCTACTAATGTGAATGCACTTATGTGCATCAGGGTTGGTCACAATGTGAACCACACCCAAATGGTGATTTTAGTTACTTTATTTAAGTAATTGACTATCCCCTTAGGTTCATCAAATGTACTTAACGAGGACTGTGTAAGATTACGGCAAATTAAGCCCGTTAAACCATTCCCCCTTTAAGAACGAATTTACATTTTTAAATTCATAAAAGAAGAAGGTGGAATTGCGAGCTTCTTTATGCACCGCTAGTTTTCTCAATCACTCTAGCGACCTGTCTTTCCATACACGGCGCGAAAGATTCCTCCTGATAGGGGCAATGTTGTTGAGTCGCCTGCAAAGACGCCTACTCAACCTGTCACTGAGCGCATGCGCTGAGTTATCACGCCGGCAACGTCCAATGCCTTAGTCGAAACGCGGACAGCTACTGCTGCTGTCGCGTTAACGGGGCTTAAGGATCCATCCAACTTTAAAAGTGAGGATGTTGATCCGTCGCTCACTGTCGACTACAATGACTCGACACCGCAACCCTCACCTCATAGTAGTGATGCTAACGACAAATTAATGAGGAATGATGAAGGCGCATTATTGCCCATCCAAACTTCTCTCATTGCTAACAACATGGAGACAGCAACATTTAGAAGGTCCAAGCGAGTCCTCAGGCGTTCATGACCCTGACGAGCCTTCGCTCGGACATCATAAAGATCTGAAGTCAGTCGCAAGACTTGACCCTCGAGATCCGCAATACGTCGTTCAGCAGCGCTCAACGTCTGCGACTGAATGGACGAAGGTAAGGCAGCCGCGAGTAGGTGGGCGAGATCGTCACTCCTATAGGGTGCCGCCTGCATTGATGGATGCGGGTGGGAATCAACGCTTCCTTGTTGGAAGGTTGCTTGCCCACCGCTCCGTGAGGCAAGGGTATCAGATCCTCGTCCAATGGAAAGGTTACCCGAAGAGTTTTGACCCTTGGGAACCGATCGATACCCTACGTATTGATGTGCCTGGCTTGGTTGCTGCCTATGAAAAGGAGCACCAGCTGAGGCCACTTTGCTAGTCTCAAATGGACTAGCAGAAGTAGCGTTGTGAGAAGAAACAGGGGGTACAGTACCGCCCTTGATTTCTTTCACACGCAAGCGGGCGAAAGTAATCCACTGCGACCGCTGCTTTATCGCATCGGAATGCGGATGAATGCGCAGGAATTCCCCTGGTATTGGTCGGGCGTTTCATTTGAACGCAACATGACCGGGATCGGTAAAATACACCCAAGCGATTTTCCCTGAGCCATCCATGATTTAAAGATGCCAAAATAATTATGTGCGTCTACAAGAGCGCGCTCTAGGAGCGATGCTCTAGGAGCGATGCTCTAGGAGCGATGCTCTAGGAGCGACGCTCTTGGCCCGTGTAAAAGAGGCCATATTTAGATGGAGGGGCATCTTTAGAATGCCACACGTCAGATAGCCACGTTCTAAACGACTGGCTTGTGACACCGACTGAGCACGTTTACGTGTCGTCGGTGGAGCTTTAGGCTCCGAATCCTCGATGTCAGAACCATTATGAATTATGGTCTGAGCATAAGGCGTTGTGGCTATACCCAATGGAGAAGCAGCTGCGTCTTTATGGGCAGCGCTCTCATTAATGGTCGCTGCGCTATCCAGCGCAGACGACAAGACAGCATCCGTGGAGAAGGTAATGCTGAGACATCTGCGTTACTTGCATGGTGTCCCTCGATCTCCGAGTTGTTCGTGGTGGGAGGAGTCGGTCGACTGGTCGTTTTTCGTCTTCTCCGTCCCCCTCACCCGAACGGTGCTCGGTTCACAGTCGGCGTCACCATCGGTCTTCTTAGAAGGATGGGCATTTGGGTCTACATACCGTTTCAGAGGACCCACGTAAAATACGGGGTGCGTATTCATATACGGGGGAAGGGTGAGCCTATAATTTAGGTCTCCCACCTCTTCTACCACCGTAAAGGGCCCAATGAAACGCGGCAACAACTTCGTAGTACCTCCAGGTAGTACAGAAATTGTATTCTTAGGTAGGGTGGCAGAGCTTAAGAGTGGTCTTCCACCCACCCTAAAGCGATCATTATTTTTGCGACCATTCCGGTCCGCGTATTCTTTTGCTTGTCCTGTGCGCTTGATATCGCGTCAAGGACTTTCGCATGATGGCTAATCGCTCATCCACAAAGCGTTGAGCCTCGCTCACGCTTTTAGCATCAAACTCGAATATGATACCGCCGAGAGGTCGGTCATAAGGCGTAGTTATATTGACCACTGCTAAACTGGCAGTGTCACTAGGGCAAGTTTCAGTCGTTGAGATGATACCCTCATGGGTCATCGTCATATTGACGAAACTATGTCCCTCTTTCGCACCGAGCATAATGAGGGGTCCTCCCCCACTAAGACTCGGGCTGCGCACAAACGAGACTGGCGTCCGAGGATGGCGCAGTCCATTAATATAAAACGGTGTCTCACCCGTACTGGCGTGGACACTGTTATTTATAGCGAACTCCACAAAGGGCAATTGCTTGCTCCACTCTTTGGGAGTTGCTATAGTGCGTAAGACATCCGCCACAATCCGATTGGCACGTTCGGATTGGTCATCGATCTGAGGATGATCTGCGGTCGACATGTGGAGCTTGCTACCTAGCAGCTCAAACACATGTCGCCAAAAACCAGACGTAAAACGTGGATCCCGGTCCGATACTATGGACTAGGGCATCCCATGTAGTCGGTAAACATGATCCAGGAACAAGAGAGCTCCTCCTTGCCTGGGATCGATGGTTTACATGGTGCTAAATGCACCATTTTGCTCCGTCTGTCTACAAAGACGACTAGCCCCGTCCGACCCTTATGATCGGGCGGCATGCCAAACATGAAGTCCAGACTTACTGACTTCCAACAGTTGGTTGGAATCGGTAGCGGCTTCAGTGGCGCACTGCTGGACGGTGCAGGCTTAATGCGCTGACACTGTTCGCAAGAGCGAATATAGTTGGCCACCCATCTATATAG
>NC_090615.1:4559643-4589709 GCF_004359215.1 Bremia lactucae | reverse complement strand
TGTGCTTTCGCACTAGACACACTTTCCTGGTGTCTAACCTCGAAGTCTGGTCTGCGCGATAAAGCGTCAGCCAAGACATTCGACTTACCCGGCTTATATTCAACTTTGAAATTAAATTCAGAGAAGAATGTGAGCCATCTTGCCATTCTAGGCGAGAGGTGCGGTGAGTTTATTGCGGTCCGCAGTGATGCGTGATCCGTATAAACCACAAATGGTTCGGTGCCCAATAGGTGCACACGAAACTTGACAAGAGCATACTTTATTGAAAGTAGCTCTTTGTCATGCACAGGGTAATTCAGTTCCGCGGCTTTTAATAGCCGGGACTGATAAGAGATGACACGGTCAACGCCGTCGTCATCCTTCTGCATGAGCGCGCTGCCGATTGCAAAATTACTTGCATCGCAGACGACGCTAAAGGGCTTATCCGCGTCTGGCAATGCCAAGACCGGTGCCTCTACAAGAGATTGCTTCACTGATGTGAACGCATCTTCTTGTTCTTTTAACCAAACCCATTCTGTGTCCTTTTTAAGGAGATCAGATAATGGTTTAGTTTGCTCCGCATAATTCTTGCTATATTTATGCAAGTAATTAGCGAGCCCTAGGAATTGGCGCAGAACCTTCACATGCCGTGGGATTGGCCATTCCTTACTGATTTTACCTTGTCTGGGTCTGCTCGTACACCATGTGTATCTACGGCAACACAACGTCTTAATGACGCTTGTGCGACTCGATTGCGCACAGCCCGTCCTCGGCCCTACGATGCACGAATACATCGTTAAAGTAATGGGGCGCGAAAGCACGGTGCTGACGCATCACGTGAGCCACCACTCGGTTGAATGTCGCTGGTGCGTTTTTTAAACCTTGTATCATCACGAGTCACTCCCAAAGCATACCGCTTGGGATGCATAAAGCTGTTTTGGCAACATCAGACTCTCGCATGAGTACCTAATAGTAGCCACCATCCTTCAAATCCAACGCGGAAAGATATTTGACTTTTCAATGGAGTTCAACAAGATTTCTTTCCGCGGGATTGGCGTTTGCGCCGGTATGGTTGCCGTGTTCAGCTTATTGTAAGCATGAACTACGCACCATCTACCTGTGGCTTTACGCACACAAAAGGTCGAGCTGCAGTGAGGCGATCTGCTCTCACGCACATGTCCCGCCTTGGCTCGCTCGTCGAAGAAATCATCAATATAATCGACTTGCTCTTTCGGCAACAGCCAGTGCCTGGTCACACAATACTTGGTGCCAGGTTCGAGGTCTATCTCGTGCCCGATGCCCCTATCTGCTGGTAGGCGGCTCGGCACTTCTTCTGGGAACACATCACGATGTTTCCACAGAACCTCAAAGAACGGACTGTCTCTCAAGGCATCCCAGCCTTGAGCAGCGTACCGCTTCTTTTTGTCCGTTTCTAGGACGCTCTCGTCCATTGTGGACGACGAGCAGCAGTCCACCAAGTTCTCTTCTGGAACTGGTGCGACTATTTCGTGGATCTTTCCTTCCTTTAATTCGGCAAGGAACAGATCCCACGACATCTCCGGGAGATTTACTATCTCCTCGGCAGATTTAAAGACTTGCCGGAGCACCTCAACTGAGGATGCCTCCGCAATTTCGTCTTTGACGGCCTCGAACACCTCGTTCGAAGGCCCGTCCTCTTTATTAGAGACTGATCCAAAGGTCACTCGTTTAGACGTGCCTTTGATCGTCCTAATCTGTCGGGTACTCGTTCTTCGAGTCACCACGAACTTTTTCTGGAAAGCGGGTGCCGTTGCATTCATGGCTAACGCACCCGTTCCAACCACGCCAGGCTCTAGGCACTGTGCCGGTTTATGCGACGCATGACTTCTTGTCAGCTCGCCGTCTACTGCCACAGGCTCTCGGCTCTGTGCAGGACATTCGGACGCATGACTACTTGTCATCGTCCTATTCACTACCTCAGTCTCCACGAGCTGGGTAGGAATTGGTGACGTTTGACATCCCGTCAACGCACCCTCAACTGTGTTCGACACGACATCAGTTGCATACGCTTCTCGCAAGAGCACATCCTTTCCGGTGTCCTGCGTAGAGTTTGCAACTGTGCGTGTACCACAGTCTATGCATCGTTTGTACTTTCCCAACCATGGCATGCCTAGGATGAGGTCATACGGACTCTCCATACCTAGCACTGCGAACTTCTCTTTACAAGAGAAGTCACTAAAGCTGAAGGCGAGTTCTACCTGAACTCCCTCAGACTTAACGAGCGCTCTGTTCGCTAAACGAACGGTCGCCTCTTCTCGCTTGCCATTCTGGCAAAGCGACTCAAATATTGCCGGTCTCTTTCTTAGAGCCGCGAGTTTCACATAATTTTGTGATGCACCCGAATCCACTAGGAGGGTCAGTACCTGGTCATAGCCTCGTACTTGAGCGCTATAGACCAGCAGGGTTGAGGTCCGAAAGTTCGAGACCTCAGGGACTATGCTACCCATTTGTTCCACAACTCTAAACTTAGAGTTAGCTTCAGAGTCCGCGTCAGTAGGGCATCCCGCCCCTACTGCGCTCCTGCATTTCCCGACCCCTCAGTGGTCGATGCAGAACTCATGCGTCTCGTACGCTGGTTCTTGCGATTGCCCTTTGGGAACGGAGTCCTCTTGCTGGGCATTTTTGCCCGTGCAAAGACTCTGGCATAGCAGCGTGCCATCATATGGCCGCGCTTACCGCATTTATAGCAGACAACGTCTGCATTGCCCAACTCCATGGGAGTGGAATCTGACCTTTCGGCCGACGGCTTATACCAAGCTGTCGCCGAGGCACTGTTGTAGGATTGCTCCTCAACTAAGGCAATTTGGATTGCCTCTTCCATCGTCGACGGCACCTTTCTAAAAAGGGCCTGTCGAGATGGGCCATGCCGTAGTCCGGTCATAAACGTGGACACCTTAATGTGCTCCGGAATCGGACCTACGGTGAAGGACGCCGACAGCGAGCGCATCTCTTGCACATACTCTTGCAGATATCGCTTCGCTTGTCGCGCCCCAAAGAAGCGCGCCTGAAGCAACACTTCGTTGTTCGGCGGCTGGTACATGTCGCGAATCTTATCCTTAAAGATCGCCCATGTAGGGAACGCCTTTCGGTCCGCCATAAGCGCCGAGTAAGCCCACTCTGAGGCCTTACCGCGCAGATGCGACATAGCGTACGACACCATCCGGCTGTCGTCCTCGATGAGCTGGGCGACACCGCATTGCTCCACGGCTAAAAGCCAGTGGACAATCGTGTGCGCCGCAGTTCCATCGAACTTGGGCGGTCCATCCGAATGGGCCTCGGCTGATGCGGCCGGGCAGAGAGCATCTCAACAGTCCTGTTGAGAGCCTCGCTCCGAGCCTGCTCATGCCTCAGCTCATCCTGAGTCTGTGTGACGGACTCCGCCGCAGCATAGCTCTGTGCCTCGGACGCGGCCCTCCGCTGTCCGAGCACGAATGCCTTAAACTGCTCCAATTGAGCAACATGTTGCTCAGGAGGCCGACTTAGGAGCCTGGCCAGGGCTTGTTCACCAAGTCCCTGCGCCATAAGCTCGTGCCACCTCCTGATGACGTTCGGAGAGGTGAGAAAAATGAGCCCAATCAATATTGAGGCTCATCCTCACGTACACACGCAGAGATGCGGGTCGTGGGAAGGATTTCAAGTGCTACCAAGTGTAGGCGGGCACGTCGTAATGCGGCCACGCTCTACTTAAGCATACACCCTAGCACAGCGAGGAAGCGGTAACCTACTTCTCTTGCGTGCAGTGAGGTAGTTGTGGTGGGCGCGTAAGCGACCTCACCCAACACACTAAGTACACTGGTTAAGTGTCCTCACGGGAGCGGTAATCCGTCTCCTCGTGCGCACTTACCAAGTAGGAATTACTTTTCAGACTGATTTATATTTAATCGTATTAAATATAAATACCTATTTTTACCAATTAAAATGTCATCTCTATAGGTAACACTTTAGATGTATTGTGAGCGTATCTTTCTTGACACCTCGCGTAACGGATGACGCTAGCCGTCATCACGGATGACGCTGGGCATCATTCCTCCTAATGTGAATGCACCCATGTGCATCATATACACAAGGGTTGGTCACAAATGTGAACCACACCCGAGTGCTGGGTCTAAATACTATTATTTAGTAATTGACCACCCCCTTAAGTACACTGAGTGTACTTAACGGGGAATGTGTAACATTAGGGCATTTTTAGCCCGTTACACGCATTGGCATCGTGCAATTCGATTACTGTATGGCGTCATAATGTTGACATAAGGACTTCTATAGCACGACACAATAACAAATGCAGCATCTTTTAATAATCAAGCGATCGCATTGAAGAGCCGTGTTCATGGCTACGAGCTTCGGTATTATATACAACTTAATTTGAAACGATATAAATTGTGGATTAGCCTGCATCCACTCATTAACGGTTACAGATAACTACCCTAAGTAGAAATGAGTCATCAGGAGAGTAGATAAAACAAGCGTCAGCAAGTTAATCACTTCCATAATAGTCGCAAACCCCTATTTTGTGACACGCAACAGTATTCACTCCGACTGTTTGTGCTTCACTCTTCCAACCCGTTTTTTTGCAATTTCACAATACATAATTGCAATGCTGGGACAAGGACAGATAGAGCATGCATAAAGTAGTAATTGTTTGTACCAGTGGCTCTGAGCCTTGTGCCGATTCGGATTGCGATTAGTCTAAACGCTAATCCACCATGAGCTTGACAAATTCCGCATGCAAATTTTGCGCTCATCCGTATCTCTTCAAATTCGTTCAATTTACTCTTTAGGATTGTATTTCCTACGGAGCTGTGAATAGTTCTAAGCACTGGCTTCTTTTTTTGGGCAAATTACGTTCCGATCGGTATGTCTGGCCTATATCCTCCACCGTTAAATCGTCACCTTTCGGTCGCACTTGTGGTAAGAAGTACGTAAGAATTTAATCTTAACAACCCGCCGAATGTTCGTGACCGAGTAGCGTCTTGGTTATCGACGTAATACTTTACTGAAGCTTTGCCTTGGGCTGTCTCGATTTATTGCAGCTTGCGTGCAATTTTTCAGCTGCAATTTGTGAACCGTCTGGCTGGGTTCGATACCGCCCGTCCTCGGAATTGAGGTAGCAACTCCACTGACACTAGACTCTAAAAGGCTTGGTATAGATGTTTGCGTTCCATTTTACTTAAAATTCCTTAAAAGCTTGGCAAAGTCCTTTACGCGCTTTCAAACAGTTTTGAATTTCGCAACACCACCAGTCGTTCTTCATTCTTCTTTAAAGTCACGAGGCAACTAAAGGCTTGTCGTTGCCATTCCTGGAACTTGGCCACCTCTTTCGCTGGCCTTCAGCTTCACTACTTATTCACTGATTGGCTTTGTCTTCTTAACCTTAACTTTACTGATGGTGCTGTGTATAAAATTTCGAAGGAACAAACTTGCGCTATCGATAACTTCCGCTTGCACGCGCGATCGACGTAATGCTTGTCTTCGTTTCTGTTGGCGACTAGGATCGGCCTCCATTAACTTAACCGTTTAGCATGACCTACATTTAAGGGGGGGTGTAACAGGGTACTGCCGACTTGTACTGCTTCAGTACAAGTCCACTTACTGCTTCAGTGCGAGTGGTGCCTCACGTCACTTCACGTACACTAGTACGTGCAGAGGAAGACTCTCTTTAAATAAAGAGAATTAAAAGTAAACTGTATTTAATATAATTTAAGTTGTTCTGTTTCTATCTATTTAATACTAACTTAATTATAAACTAACGCAATACATGTAATAAAGTCTTATCTGTCTCTCTCTTTGCGCGCGTCCAGCGCTGACTGGACCGCGAGGCAAGTAGAGATAATGGCCTATATCTACCAATGGATAAGCTTTCCAAATATTACTTCGTAAAGTAATATTCTCCAAATATTCTCTACCTTTTCGATAACATATTAACAAACTTCAGCTGTTAAATTCATGTAACGATACACCCCGTTACATCACCCCTCCCTTAAACGACAATCACTCTGACTGTCATTGGGTAGAATGGTTACTATTAGACCCCTTAACTAAAAACGATGTTGATTGGTCAGAACCATCATTTTAAATTTATCGCATGGTTAACAAACAAGTCCATGCGGTATGCGAATAATGCGGCGCCTTCGGCTGCGATTCATGCAGCCGCGGGCGACGCATAATTGTCTCTTGCGGCAGACGTTACGTCTGCCGTATCATCGTCTTCTCCGGCAACACTAGATGTTGCGAGTGCACGTGGTGATTCACCACGTGAATGCGACAGCTCTTTAAAGGTTGCGAGTCGGACGAAATGGCCGACTCGGAGAGATCGGAACATTTGCCTGATCATCGTCAGGCGGCTGACAATGAGACGTTGAATGAGGGGGCTTAATCGGGTAGACATGCTAGTAGCATTCGCTGTAGCATGTTTGGGTCTGACGATGATGATGATTCCTCATCGCCAGCACCGTCTTCCGTCCCGTCACCCGCACATTATCATGTGCGTGGTGATGACGATGGCGTAAACCATCGTAATAAATGATCTTGTAGTACCCCTGCTTCAGTGGGTACCACTCAGGGGAGCGTAGACATTAAAATGTCTCGTCTTGCACCTGAGAAAAACCCGTGGCTTTTGCCCGAACGGCTAGTTCGTAGCTTGTCTGGAGAGACTACTTCTAACAATAATGATCCTTTATTTATCGCGACAAAGCTACATGGCCTTTATCGCAGCGCGAAGAACTTTCGCTTTGAGAAAGATTTTTATCTCGATGCTTTTCTTAAGCATCAAATGTATAGTGGCAACAACAAGCAAGGTTAAGTCTCGCTGATGCAAGCCTGGAGCGTGTTCATTAGCAATGTCAAAGACATTAGACGCAAAGCCTGGCTACAAAGACTTAGCACCTTGCACCTGTTAGAGTTCGTTTCGGAAACTTAAAATTCACGTTAAGTTTGAGAAATGAACCCTAACCGGTGGAAGGTATAAATTGCATCGGTTGTCTGGTGTGGCAGGTCTTCATGCCTCACATGAATGATCCCTGTCCGTGTTGTGTTGACAACACGAAGCGAGTAAAAGGGAATGTCTATTCCCTTTCACCGCCCTGGTGAAGGGCTCCCATCTCGATAGAGATGCGCGATGCGATTGACGTTTTGCAATCAATTTACATGCGCCTGGGGCGCGTGTTTTGCGATGGACCTTTGGATCCATCGGATGGATCTCGTCATATTGACGGACGAGGCCCTCAACGTCAACGACCAGCTGGGAAACTCGTTCCCAGCTGGTATGCGAAGGTGGATAACCGCGCCAGCGATCCAGATAACTCGTTCGATGCCCCTTCACATCACGGTAATTTAAAATACGTCCCACCAGGAAACGTTGACCACTGTGAAAACCCACCAATGGTTGTGGTGGAGAAAGGAAAATTAGATTTAACCCGTATGTCGGATCTAGAGTCGAAGATCGACAAACTCGACCGCTACCTCCATGTATTGGAGGAGGGTCTTGAACACGAGCGCAATAAGTGTCACTCGTCCGAGCAGACGGTGCAGGCTCACTATATCGAGCGGTTGGAAAACCAGTCGAAGAGCGCTTACACAATGTTGGAGTACGAACGGAATTATCACGCTCTTCGTGATGAGCTGTCGTCAGCTCATTGCAGTTTATCTTCGGACCCGACAAGAGAATCTCCGGATTCAGCATGAGTATCTGGTTCGTGACCACAAGAATCTTTCAGGGATTCTTAAAAAGGGTGGTCAGATCCGTCTCTGGAAAAAATCGCGTACTGATGGTTCGGGCGGAGCCGACCAACGTAAAACGTAACGCGATTGGTAACAGACGACGCGCTCCGTCCGTCCGTATCGTATTACATTAACGCACGGCCGATTGCAAATCGCTGGCGTAATAGACTACATGGAATGATCTATCTTGATCTGCAATCGCAAAGATGAGCGATTGCATCAAGCTTTGCTTGATACCTTTTAAGGGAACGCTGTCAATCAGTGCTCCATTGTCATTTCTTGTCTTTTTTTTCAAGAGACAAGAGAGATGAACTGTCATCTCGGCATAATTGCGGGAGTACTTGTGCAAGTACGCCACTAATAAAAGGAGCTTTCTAAGTTCCTTGACATCGACTGGAACTGGCCAGTCGGTAATTGCCTTGATCTTTTCGGGATCAGGGCGCACGCCGTGTTTACCGACGATGCACCCAAGAAGTCGCATTTCGCTTGCAGCAAATATACATTTCTTAAGATTTGCGTGCAATTTATGCCTTCGCATAAGTGTAAGAATCTGACGAACGTTAAATTTATGAACTTCCACGTCCGTCTTTCCGTCTATACCCGGCTATGGACGAATACATCGTCAAAATGACTCGGTGTAAATTCTCGCACCGGTCTCAACAGATTCGTTATGATCTGTTGAATGTTGCAGGGGCATATTAAGCACCTGTGGCATTACTAGCCGTTCCCAGAGCATCCCACTGGGAGTGCTCACCGCTATGTACGTGATGTCCCGGCCACGCATAAGGATCTGATAAAATCCATTCATCAAATCCATAGACGAAAAGATGGTACTCTTAGACAAACCATCTATGATTAGGTCTTTTCTAGGTATCGGCGTTCGAGTCGGTACCGTTGCAGCATTCAGTTTATTGAAAGCGTGCACTATCCGTCACCCTCCTGTGGCCTTTCACACACAGAAGGCTGGAGAGCTACGTGGGGAGGTTAGCTCCCTCACATAGCCCACTTTTAATAGATCGATAAAGAATTCATCGATCGCAAGTACTTGTTCACGAGGCAGTGGTCACTACTTCATAAAACAGTACTTCGAGCCCGGTTTGAGCTCGATCTCATGTCGAGTGCCTTTATCCATAGGCGACTCGCATGGAACGGTTTCAGGGAATATATCCCTGAATTTAATCAAATTCTTGTACAAAGGATTGGTTTTAAGCGACTACCAGGTTAAGTAGTATATCTCATAATCCGAGTCTTCACATCGAGCACACCTTGGTCCATCGATGAGCTGCTGAGAACCCGTTCGTTCTCTGCAAAAAATACCGCTGACCAAGTATCAGTTACGTATTCGTCCTCTGTGATGAGTACGCAAATCTGCTTGATTCTACCACGATGCAGTTCTCTCGAGATTCGCTTGGGTTCTAGGGTTGGTAATTGAGTTATCTCCGAAATCAACTTCGGAGGCGCATACAGATCAAGAGTATAAGCGCCTACTCTTGAACCGTCATTAACCAAGACATTCAATGTCTCGGTTTCTTTCTAATGTTTATCCACAGGCTACCGGGGAATCAATCCCTCGGGATGGAGGCAAGTCAAGTTAGCATTAACTATCTGACGAGATTCCTCCTCAAGTACGTGGGACTTATTCCCTTAACGTCTCCCGACTGTGATTGCGCTATCACAGTCGGGTCCTCTACCGTCGACTCTTTACTCGACTTAGGTTCATCGTGTTGTCCATTTTGGACAACCGGTATCTTCCTTGAATGTCGCTTGCTAGGCGTACATTCATGTCTCAATCCACTCGACTTATTCGAGTGGTGGACCTTTGGCGCTGCCTGTGCATTGGGACAGCCGCCGGCAGCTGACTCCACGGAGTGATTAGTAATCACATTCTGATCTTGTGCAGTTGTACTAAAGACCGTACTACAAGCGAGGCTATCGCACTCACTCGTAGTACATCCACACTCTTGTGGGCACCTCAAGACGTTCATCGGATGGCCATCTGATGAACAAGTTGCAGGCATCTTAACGGATCGATGCTGCCAGCTGATTATTGGCTCTTATTTTCTGAGCCAAGGTAAACCTAGGATGACATCAAATTTTTCATCCAAATCCCGTACGATAAAATCATCAATGTACTGTAAATCTTTCAACGTGTAGCGAAATTTCACTACGCGTTTCATTGCTGTTATTGAGGCGCCTGTCGCTAGACGCACCGTCATCCTCGTTGGAGGGATCTCGCGCTCAACATATTCGAGCCTACGACCCTCAAGCGACTAGCGACGAACAAAGTTATTCGACGCCTCACAGTCAACTAGGGCACTAAGTGACAAATTATTTGTCACTTTTAATTTCAAAGTGATGAGGGATACCTCATCGCCAGGTGCAGAGATACATTTTGATTGTGTGTCTGAAGCAACTTTTTTCAAGAGGTCTGCAAATTTTCTTGAGATTGCTGAATCAGTAGGGCGTTGCTGACCCCGACCGATTTTGGCGGTCCACCTCGTTATTGCGATTTCGCAACGACGTCAGACCCGCGACCGTTGCCCTTTTTGGCATTTCGTTCATGGTTACTTTCGGTACCTCTCGGTACTGGGCGTGAAGCACTACACTCATGAGCGTAGTGTCCTAACTTTTGACAGCGAATGCATTTCTGCAATCACTTATCGTTCGCAACGGATATTGCTTCTTTAAGCGTATCCAATTCCAAGCGGAACCGGTGGGTCATTGCGGGACCGTCCGTAAGACCTTTCATGAACACCGTAATGAACGTGTGTTCATGCACTGGGTTGTTTGTGATACAACTCGCTAAGAGTCGTATGTGCTGGGCATTAAGCGTTAACATCACGCTTGCCTTGCTTGAGTTTTAGAAGCTCTGATAGAGCTCTGAACTCAGCCCTTGGCGGTTCATACGTCTGTTTGAGCCCGGTTTGAAAGCCTCTAGCGACCAAAAAAATACATGGGCCGCGCAACTTAAGGCTTAGTGCCCAAGTTTTGGCACGACCTGCTAAATTTGACTGAGCAAATGCGACTTGCGTTTGCTCGTCGACAGTATGACGAGCTCCTATGGCATCGTCCAACTCGACAAACCATCTTAAGAGGAAATCTTCTTCGACTCCCCTATACTTAGAGATGCCAATCTTTAAGGTTTCGGGACGACGCGTGTGCGTCATCCCAGGTACAGGGTTCTGTACTTGTTGTAACCTCAACAATTCTGCCTGTTGAGAGCCTTGCGGATTAAGCAAGGCTACCTTCTCCTTCGCCTCGTCATGTTCATGTGTATGAACTTGGCGATGATAAATAGAGGGCATCTTTGTCAAAATCGGACAGCATGGCCAAGATGGCATCGTTCCCTACGGTCGAACTCATTCGTTTGACCGCACTCCTTTCTATGTCACTTAGAAAGGAGTAGCTATCACGCGAAACGGACGAACTACAAAGTGCTACCAGGTGTAACGGAGCACTACTGACTTGTACTGTTTCAATAAAAGTCCACTTCGCACTGCCTCGGTGCGAGTGGTGCCTCACGTCAGTTCACGCACCTAGTACGTGCAAAGGAAGACTCTCTTTATAGCACTTGCTTAAAAGAGGTTGATAAAACCGTATTTAATATAATTAAGTTCTTCTGCTTCTGTCTATTAAGTACTAAATTAATTTTAAACTAATACAAAACATGTAATGAAGTCTTATCTGTCTTTTTCTTTTGCGTGCGTCCAGCGCTGACTGGACCGCGGAGAAAGTAGATATAATGGTGTATATCTACCAATAGATAAGCTTTTAGGAAATTACCACGTAAAGATATATTCTCCAAATATTCTCTACCTTTTAGATAATATACAATTAACAACCTTAAAGTGTTAATTTTCTTGTAACGATACACCCCGTTACACGTGTAGATCGGTTGATTCAAACTAAAATCAACCAATTAAAAGAATCACTGTCTTATCGCGTCAATATTACCAAAATTGGTAATATTGGAACTGTTAAGTCGAATTTGATAAAAGACCAAAAAATCTATTGATTTTCTCTTAAAGGAAATCGTATTTATTATTCCTCTTACCGAAAATAATATTTATGAAACGGAAACACCATTACAATGTACTTACAGGGCTTTTTAAATATGACCTGAATGCCTTTAAGAAATTACCCCGTATTCACCTAACATATGCTCCAGCGCAATTAACAAATTGACGAAATTGACAACCAGAAATAATTCGGAGTGTACTACTTCAATAGCTTTTAAATGTCAAGTAAAATTTGACGCTTACAGATTTAATTAATACATCAACATTAAATTACGTAGCATCATTGTTGTTTGTATTATCCTTTTAGTTGTCATCTGTATTGAGCTTTTCCATGCCATTTTCAAGATCTATTCTCTTTCTTGCATCGGCTCTTTTTCTTCTTTTTGCTGCCATTGTTTTTTCAACTGGGTCTATCTCTCTTTTTACAGTCTCTGATTTGCTTGTAGCTCCTTTTGCGGTTGAAGCTGTATCAGTAATCTCTTTCGCGGCTTCTTGGAACAACTTCTCGTCTTCTTTGGAGAATTTGAATAGTTTGGAGCTGGAAAACATTCTCTCCTCAGATTTCGCAGATTTGCGCAGTTCTCCAGCTTTCAGGTATCTAGCAACTGGCGCGACTGGGATTGTGTCACGCATTTCCTGCTCTATATTAGCGGCTACGAGGAAAGCACTCGAATCTCCGAGGGAAATCGCAGACACAAAAATACTGCTAATCAGGAGCATACGCACCATGTCGCTCGTTGAAATAAGAAAGAAAGAGATCTTACTGAGACGGAAGCAAAATGATAATGACTCGCTCCAATTAAAACTGTAGCGGTCTCTTGAAAACAAAAATTAAAATTAGACGAGTCATGCAATCGATTGCCACCAATGAAGTGGTGGTAGCCTTGTCGCAGTAGACCTAATGCGAAAAAGATTAGATTTTTTATGCAAGTTGTAAGGGATAGTGACGCTAACAATAGCAAGTATGAGCTAATATAACGAGACTTTCGAAAAACTCCGATCAGGTGGAAGATCCAATACCATTTATCTTGCTTGAAATAGAATGGGGGACCTGACTGTGCGGTGACCATAGGCTTTGTTAGTTTGCAGTGGCTATCGGGCAATAAATATCTTATGATAGATAAAGAGTAGACATGACAGTCCTGTTTATCATACAAGAATGTCACTGTTTAGCAATTTGTGCCTCCCCCAACCGAAGTTTCTTAAAAAAAGAACGAGCGGATAACGTGATGCGCTGGCATGCGCGAATCCACTTTTATGGACAAGACGTGAGCGGGACGACATCCTCCCGTTCCTGGACGGAGATAAAGCCTTTTAGCGTAGGACACGTGGAAATCTTGACTTTTTCGTTGCGACAAATAGAGCCGGCATCTGATTCATATAAATATGATGGCTTCTTTTTGCACGAAAATTAACGACACGTTTGCTTAACAAATAAGACAAAGCACAACATATTGAATATTTTGCAGCCAATATCACGTGCTTAGGTATTTAATAGACTCATTGCGCCATTAAGATATAAAGTAATGTCATATCGAACCATTGTACAAGCTCAACAATTGCTGTGGTCACAATATCGGAAGCAAGCCGACAACTAATCGAGATGCCGTAAAAAAAACTTCCAGCAACTTTCTTGGACTGTTCGGAAATGGATGCGACATTCATGCGTTATTTCGCATCGCAAGCATTGAGCTGGAAAAAAGTTCAGATTAATTAAGACCATGTTTTTACCACCAGCTGCAGAAACGAAATTTCAAATATATACATCACGCTCATCGATAATTGAAATCATCTGGAAGAGAAAATTGGGTATTCATGCGACGATTGAGCGACCAGATGACTTAACACCATGCGACAACACCAAAATATAGTTAGCCCCGGGAGTGATGACACAGCCATTTTAAAAAGTTGCGTTTTAACCAATATTGTGTCGACACACGCTTCACCACGAGAAATCAAAGCTCCATATATCCTTTTGCAAGGCAAACGATATTTTTACTTGCGCGTAAAGCATGAGATGCAGTTTTGAGGACAAGAAGTATCCTATAATAGCGTCATTGATATTGGAGATCCGCAAGGGAATTTTAGATTTATATGCCCGATAAACAATTTAGGCAACAATAAAAGTATTATTTTGTCCCCAATGATGCAGCAAATGAAGTGCAAGCCACTAAGTAGGAGTGAAGTATGAAAGTAGAATACCTTCACTCGTCTTTTTGGATCCTTTTGACAAATGATGTGGCTAGATTAAAACTAGACACTGTTTTATTCACGTTCGACTAGGGAAATATATTTAAACCAAATGTAATTAAATATAAACTTTATCCAATGATTGGATGCCATCTGTAGATGTGTATTCCTGCATGGCGAGCTTACTTTTTTAAATCGCAGATGATGTCTTGATCCCCTTAAATGCGAAAGCACATTAAGACACAAGGGTGGGTGTAGACAGGTGCTACTATAGCAGCCACGCTCTACTTACGCACACACCTTTAGGCACAGTGAGAAGGCGGTTTGACCGTCTTCTCACACGTGCAGTGAGATTGTTGGTGGGCCCCTAAGCGACCTCACCCAACGAGCTAAGTACTTTAGTACAAGTGTCGTCACGGAAGCGGTAATCCGTCTTCACGTGCGCACTTCTTAAGTTGAAAGTTGTAGGTGGGCAAGTCTTTATGGGGGCACGCTCTACTTAAGCACACACCCTAGCGCAGCGGAGAAGCTGTTTGACCGTCTAATTTCGTGTGCCGTGAGGTAATTGTGGTGGGCGCCTTAGCGACCTCATCCAACGCACTAGGTACTCTGGTAAACGTGTCGTCACGGGAGCGGTGATTCGACTCCTCGTGCGCACTTGATAAGTAGAAAGTAGTTTGAGACCGATTTAAATATAATCGCATTAAATATAAATTCCAATTTTTACCAAATTGAACTGTCATCTCTATTGATTACACTAATATGTTTTGCGAGCGTATCTCTATATATCTCGCGTAACGGATGACGCTAGGCGACATCCCTCCTAATGTGAATGCACCTATGTGCATCACATACACAAGGGTTGGTCACAAATGTGAACCACACTCAAGTGGTGGGTCTAATTACTTTATTTAAGAAATTGACCATCCCCTTGAGTACACCAAGTGTATTTAACGGGGACTGTGTAACATTAGGGCAACTTTAGCCAGTTACACTATCCACTCCCTTAAAGAACGAAGTTACATTTTAAACTTCGATAAAGTGGAAGGAAGAACTATGCTGCTTGACGCGCCGCTAAGTCTCTGATTCACTCTAGCGACCTCTGTTTTCATACACGGCGCCAAAGGTGCCACCTACATGGGCAACGTTGGAGGGTCGTCTGCGAAGACGCCCACTAACTCTTGCATTTAGCGCGCGCGCCGCGTTAACACGCCCTGCAGCGTCCAATGCCTTAGCTGAAACGCCGACCGCTACTGCTGCTGTCGCGTTAACGGGGCTTAAGGATTCATCCCACTTAATCAGTGAGGATGTTGATCCGTCGCTCATTGTCGACTACAATGAGTCGAGACCGTTGCCGTCACCTCAAAGTAATGATGCGGACAAGGATCTCACGAGGAAGGATGATGGCACATTATTGCCCATCCAAACTTCTATCATTGCTCATAACATGGAGACAGCAACACTTACGAATGCTGTCTCGTCGTCTGCGCTGGATAGCGCAGCGACGGTTATTGCGAGCGCTGCCCATAAAGGCGCAGCCGCTTCTCCGTTGGGTAAAACCACACCGTCTTTTGCTCAGACCATTATCCATAATGGTTCTGACATAGAGGATTCTGAGCGTAACGCTCCGCCGACGACGCGTGAATGTGCTTAGTCGCTGTCACAAGCCAGCCGTATTAAACGTGGCTGTGTGACGGGTGGCATATCACTTATGCTCCCTCTCTCTGAATGGCCTCGTGTAAACGGGACAATAGCGTCGCTCAAAAAACGCGCTTTTCTAAATGCTCAAAACTATTATGGTGTCATTAAATTATGGAAGACCCGGTCGTGTTGCGTTTAAATGAAACGCCCGACCAATACGAGGCGAAATTCTTGCGCCGCATTCATCCGCATTCCGATGCGATGATACAGCGGTCGCAGCGAATTAATATCGCCCGCTTGCGTGTGAAAGAAATCATGGGCGGTACTGTACCCCCTGTTTCTTCTCACTACGCTACTTCTGCTAGTCCATTTGAGACTAGCGAAGAGGCCTCAGCTGGTGCTCCTTTTCATAGGCAGTCACCAAGTAAATTCACCGTCTCCCTCATCTGATCGCCGCTAGACTCACAGTCGGCGTCACCATCGTCTTCTTCGACGAATGGGGGTATGAGGCTCATTTGAGTCTACATACCGTTTCAGACGACCCACTTAAAATACGGCGCGTCTTTATATACGAGGGAAGGGTGAGCCTATAATTTGAGTCACCAACCTCTATTACCACCTTAAAGGGCCCAATGAAACGGTGCAACAACTTCGTAGTACCTCCAGGTAGTACAAAAATTGCATTTTTAGGTAGGGTAGCAATACTTAATAGTACTTTTTCACCCACTTTAAAGCGTTCGTTAATTTTGAGACCATTTCGGTCAGCATATTCTTTTTGCTTGTCCTGTGCGCTTGCCATCTCGTCACGGACTTTTCGTGTGATGGCTAATCGCTTAATCAAAAAGCGTTGAGCCTCGCTCACGCTTTTAGCATCAAACTCGCCTATGATACCGCCGAGAGGTCGGTCATAGGACGTAGTTTTATTGACCACTGCTAAACTGGCAGGGTCACTAGGGAAAGTTCATGTCTTTAAGCTGATAGTGTAATGGGGCACACATCGGTTGGAGAACCGTTGTTGTGGTACATTTACTAAATGGGTAAAATACCCTTTATCTAATTTTAAAATAGTTAGTTGCTTAAATCCCATTAAATATGGGCAATAATTATGTGGTCGCCGCCAGATATAAATCTGGGGCCGAAATCTATTTTAAATTAGCTAGGGTAAGGTTTTTAGATTTAAATAATTAAATAAAGTGCAGTTCCTCATTGATCTTAAAGCGTTAAGTGCCTTCCTAAGGCTTGCGCATTGATTTGTAAGAGATAGAAGCCTTTCTAAGGTATATCCTCTTGGGCACTAGTTGCCACTTGGCTTTACGAACCCCTGAATCCCTTGAACTAGGATTCCTTAAGCTTTAATAGCATGTACGACTCCCAGAGTTGTTAAACCCATAAGCTCAATAGAACTAAGTGACTCTCTGAGTCTGAGAGTCTTTCTCTGACTTTAGGAGCGTGATAGCTCCGCTACACCTGGTAGCACTCGTAGTCAACCTACGCCTGAGTCTTTACAAGACTTATTTTTTACGACAGTGAAAGAGGTTCCAGAATTGTCAGAAGCGCAACGCGCCGCTTATGACAAGCTCAAAATCTTATTCGGGCTTGAGCACGTGGAATTTATTATTTCCCAGGGACCAGAGGTCCTGCATGCAAGGCTTGAAGCTTTCATGCGGTACAAAGCCTCCCTGATCGGTCAGGTACAGGACCCTTTAGCGGCATCTATGCCTACCCGGTACATCTCCGTACCTGACTCAGAGCCGAGGGCTCGCCCTCTAACTGTAAATGTAAAAAAAAATGAGGGAAAAGAGGGAGAAAATCTCCCTTTTTGAATTGAGCAAATGGAAATGTCCATTGATTACGTCTTGTTCTTACCAGAAAGGCAAATGTGGCTATGGCCATGTCCAAACTTGGAGGTAGAGCCATAGAGTGGGCATTAATGTGCAGCACATCCATAAACGACGCTTTCCCCTCATGGGATTCGCTGAAACAGCAAGTGACCAGCATGTTTGCACCGCCTGATCAGGCTTTTTGCATGCGAGCACGACTCCTAGCGACTCGGCAGGGTAAAAGAACCCTGGGGGTCTTTGTCCAGGAGTTGAGAACTCTCATTGCATCTATGCATCAAGACCCGGTGCAAGAGGCAATTGTAGTGACCTTTTTTATGGGGGGTCTCAATGAAGGCATTGCCCGGACGGAATTGTTCCGATCTCATCCGGCTACGTTCGAAGAGGCAGTTGCCATAGCGCTACGCGCCGACTTTGACTTTAAGTCTGCCCGCGTTAGCACGCCTGTTTACCGAACAAGCTCTTCGAGCACATGGGTTCCGTCTAATAGAGCGGAACCTATGTTTATAAGCCTCGTTGAGGAAGGAGAAGAGGCTCTTCAAGCTGTGGAACAGCATAAGACCATCCGTAGATGTTATGTGCGCGAATGCACGAAACATTTACGCCCTGCCTGCCCACTTCGAAATTTGCGTAAAGCCCGAAAGAGCTCCAACTCCGACCTATACCAGAGATCTGGTACGGTGCGGGGAAACGTCGATACCCAGTAGATGCGGGGCGCCCTTCTGGGGAAGACCTAGGCTCGGTTAAACCTCAAGGAGGTGAGAATAAATAGAACCTTGCCCCAATTAGCTTGGTGCTCATTTCGATTGTAAAGGGCTTTGGTAAGCCGTGGTCAATTTTAATTGACTCAGGAGTGTCTTGCAATTATGCTCGACGCCTTTCTATTGAGGGAAATCAACAATACGTGGAGGTACTTAGAGCGCATGGAGATAATACAATAACACTGTTTGCTTAGGGACAGGGACTCGGGTCACTGTTCCCAAAGTTCCATTGAACTTAGGTATAAAGTTTCTGGACTTTGACAGTATGGAACGCTGTCTCGTCCTTGATTTGGATTCGAGATATGATCTCATTTGTTGCCTAGCAAAGGTGGGTCCATGACTCTCCAAAACTTTGCTAGGAATATTGCGCGTGGCGCCTAAGGTCTTAGACTTCCAATTGATCCACGGTCAGGGGAGTGAAGACAGTAAAATGTCTCATCTCGCCCCTGAAAAGAAGCCGTGGCTTTTGCCAGAAAGGCTTATCAATAGCTTGTCTGGAGAAGCTACTCCTCACAATAAATATTACTAATTCGGTTCATGATGTTCTAGCCAGGCCATACCAAGAATGAGTCTGTCACTGTTTTAGACATTGGCATGTCTGAGTTAATAAACTCTAATGTTAAAAACATTAATTTTGAGCCCGACTGAGCAGAAATAAGTAAAACGGCACGTACTTCGTCGAGTAACACTCGCTATACTAACGATTCACTAAATGCTGAAAGCAGCGTGCAATATCCCTGAGATACGTGGAGTGGCACGTCTAAGTCCACCGAGTATGGTCGGCCGAGGTGGCACCATCCTAAGTGTCAATAGTGACACTATTGGCGGTTCGCCAGGGCATTTTGGGTCAAATCCTCCTAATGCACGTGAGGCGACACGTAAACGTTCGCTGGATAAGGAAGTTGAGTTTTTTAACTCTTTATCGGATGTCAAATTAGACACCATGTCTTGTATAGAACCAATACAGGCTGAAAACCCTGGGGACGTGAATGTCCCGGCCTCTAAAAGGCGTATTGTCTTCATCTTCACTCCAAGACAGGATGGACACGAAGCGTGTATACCCTCACAAAGTGATACGAGTGAGCAAGTACATACGCTTGTAAATGGCGTAACCGGTAACATTGAGGGGGAAGTAAGCCTTGCGGCAATCCTCTCGTTACATGCTCTTTTAGAGCTAGACGAAATGTCTATTGATGAGTGCGGTCGAGTCTTAAAAACTGGTGACTTATCTGAAATGATGGTCATTCGACCTATGGTTGAGTTAAACTCATCGTCACTTCTAGACGAAGCTGTCCTGGATGACACAAAAGGTGCACTTTGTGCGCGAAATGGGTCACCGATCCTGGAAGATCCTACGGATCCTTTTTATTCCTTAATTAAGGAATTCCAAGATAAGGTATGTAATAACCCACCATCTGTTTTAGCTCCGGATAGAAGTGTTCATCATGAAATTGACTTAGTAATGGGAACCAAATACTGTGTCACAAGAACAATGGCTTTTACCAAAGGAGCAGTGTGACGTCATTGACGATTTCTTCCATGCAAAGCACGAGGCTGAAATGTTACGAGAGAACAAATCTCCTCATTCGACACCGACATTTTTGTGTCAAAAAGCCAAATGGTAAATGGCGCATTGTACATGCTTATAATAAGCTTAAGGCTGCCACTATACCAGCCCAAACCCCCATTCCTAGAAAAGATGTTCTTTAGAACAATATGGTGGGATGTACAATGTACAGTGCATTGGACTTAGTCAATGGTTACTACCAAGTGCTTATGCGAGCTAGTGATATCCCGCTTACAGCGGTTAGCACCCAAAGCGGCATGTAATGGGAGTGGCTGGTTTTCCACAATGGCTTTCCAACGCCCCGGCAACATTTAATCGTCTAGTGACGCAACTGTTTCGCCCTCATCGAGGTTATGCACAGACTTATTTCGATGACATTTTTGTCCATAGTCGTGCGGAGCAGGGTCGGTCGGATATGGAAAACCATTTAGACCATTTGCGAGCAGTGCTCGAATGCATGCGCACAAAAAAATTGTATGCCAATGCATCTAAATGCATTTTTGGCGCAGACGAAATTCCTTCTTTAGAAAACTTCATTGGAAAGCGATGCCTTAGAGCGATTCCGCTAAGGTAAAAGCCATAGTAGATTGGCCGGTTCCTAAAAACCAAAAGGATTTGCTTAAGTGGTTGGGTCTCGCCAATTATTTACACAAATATAGCAAAAATTACGCTGATATGGCTAGGCCATTATCTAAACTCCTAAAGAAAGATATAGAATGGTGCTGGACTAGCACCGAAAATAATGCTTTTCGAGCAGTTAAGGGTAGTCTTATCCATGCCCCGATTCTGGTACTGCCAAACCCAAATTGGCCTTTCAGTATCGTCTTTGACGCATCAGATTTTGCCATTGGCAGTGCTCTGTTACAAACAGATGTTGATGGGCATCAACGTGTTATTGCGTTCGAGTCTAAAAAGCTTAAAGCTGCGGAAAAGAACTACCCAGTTCATGACAAAGAGTTCCTTGTTATGAAGTATGCTCTCGTCAAATTCAGAGGTCATCCACTCGGCTCTAAGCCGTTTGTGATTTTTACAGATCACACATCATTGCGCACGGCGACTAAGTCGCCCCATCTCTCACAGAAAATGGCCCGATAACTATCTTTTTTTGCGGAATCCAACTTCGTGGTGAAGTATAAGCCCGGCAAGCAAAATGCTTTGGCCGACGCGTTATCACGCAGGCCGGATTATGAGATTCTCATTCAACGACTATCTCGTCACCTATTCCTGAATTAATCAGTTCGGCTTACGCCAAGGATAAACAGTGTGCAGCTCTGCTACGAGCGTTATAGGACTCAAATTGGGTATTAAATTGGCGGCACGTTTGCGTGCAAGGTTACATCGATTTCTATCGATAACAACCTGTTGCACAAACATCGCGGACCCTCCGCGTGTCATTGTTCCTCATGATGAGGAGGTGAAGTACCGGATCCAATATGAGGCACACGATACTGTCCTTGGTGGTCATCTCGCTTGAGAAAAGACCTACGGCTTCATAGGCCAGAGTCGGTGGCCCAAACTTTAAAAATGGGTCAGCACATATATTCGCACATGCGAAACGTGCCAACGGATTAAACCCTCGACACATGCTGCTGCGCCACTGGCGAGTCTTCCCGTCCCCATAGGATTGTGGGAGTCCATTAGTATGGATTTCGTCTTTGGGCTACCGAAAGATTCAGCCGGTAACTCCGGTATAGTGGTCTTTGTTGACCGTTTGAGCAAAATGGCTTACTAAGCAGCCGTGCCAGATTCCATTGATGGAGACGGTACAGCTAAGCTGTTCATCGATCGCGTGTTTCGAAAACATGGTTTGCCAGTGGCAATTATCTCTGATCGGGATCCCCGATTTTACGGGTAAATCTGGAAATCAATTTTCCGAGTGCTTATAACCAGATTGGAGATGTCCACTGCGGACCATCCACAGACCGATGGTCGAACTGAACTTGTCAATCGCGTCATTGAAGACGTTTAACGCAGCGTGTGTGCTCAGACACCAAAGCGCTGGAGCTCAATGCTCCCAGTAGTGGAGTTTGCGTTCAATGACGCTGTTCATGCCTCTACAGGCTATACTGTGTTCTATGTAAACGGTCTTACCAACCGCGCGTTCCATTAACGATACCACTGCAGGGTTAAGGGCTTGGTGGGGGAGAATCGGCCGATAGGCTTGCTGATATCAGCCCTGTTACCGTTCGGAAACAAGTAAGCGAGTTTCTCGCGACGCGATTTAGTATCTTAAGACATGTAAGAGATACGATGGCTGATAGCCAAGACAAACAAAAACAAGAAGCAGATGCCAAAAGCAGAAACTGTATTAATTCGTATATGGTCGGAGACCGAGTTTTACTAAACGCTAAGAACCTACCTACCAACTTGGTATCCGCGGTCTTCAAGACCAAATTTCGCCCGCGCTTTATTGGACCATTTACGTTCGTGGCCAAGAAGGGCCTAGCTTATACGCTAAACCTTCCCAACAAGCTGCGTACACATCCAGTGTTTTACGTTGGCTTGCTTTAGCCATATCGGGACCCTTCCCACTTGGACTTGAAGGCGCTTGCGCCGAGACAGGCGGTCGTGCCGCAGATTGTTGCATCCTCACCAGGATATCCAACTGGCCCTCTTTACGTGGTAAAAGCGATTTCGGCGAAAGACGCCCGAACCGCCTCAAAAGAGCTCCCAACCCGAGCAAGGACCTCACGAAGAAGTTGCACCTCGTGTCGTTGAGCATCAAATGCTTCCGCCGAAATTTCGGCCCCCTCCCGCACCGCTTGATGCGCGGGGAAACCTTCAGTTTCATGTGGAGAAACTTTTAAAGCGACGTCGTCGTGAGGGTCAATACTAGTATCTGGTGAAGTGGCTAGGGTAACCCTCTTCCAAAAACTCTTGGGAGTTCGAGGTACCTCTTCGGCAAGATTGCCCGTACAACGTTGACATTTTTGAGCTCCAAGCTGAGGGTCAACTCGCGTCAAACGTCGCTTCCCACTACTAAACGTGGGATTAGGTGGATCTAAAGCCTCAGTGCGGCTTCGATCCTTGGTTGTACGGTCAACCGTAGCACTGAAATATCGGCTAGCCTTACTTCGTTTTGTGGCATAAATGCTGAACGTAACTGGCCTTTGGCCTAAAGCTTAGCGAAGTCGAAGCGAAGCTTCACCTTAATCCGCAGACTCTCTGATATTCCAGATATTACGGAGTTTGCGGGCCCGGTGAACCCAGTTCTCAAATGAGACTTCGTTTTCACTCCTTGTTTCGTTTGGAAACAAAACGATCAGAATCTTTCTCATGCAGGTCACCGAAGCCCCACAAGCTTGATCACGTAAACGCGTCAGATACTGGCTTCGCGTCATTACCTTCGGCGTAAGGTAATGCTCATGAAGAGCGTCGCGGGCAGCGATCTCCTCCGGCGTCCTCGCCGGGTCACCAGTGATCCAGGGGAAGGGCTCGCATCTCTATCGAGATGCGCGATGAGATTGACGTTTTGCCATCGATTTACAGGCGCCAGAGGCGCGTGTTTTCTGATAGACCTTATGATCCATTGGATGGGTCTCGTCATACTGACGGACGAGGCTCTCAACGTCAACAACCAGCTGGGAACGAGGCTCCCTGCTGTCATGTGAAGGTTGTAAACCGCACCAGCGAACAAGATAACTTGTTCGCTACCCCTTCACATCACGGAGTATACGTTCCACAAGGAAACGTTGACAGCCTTGGAAATTCACCAATGGTTGTGGCGGAGGAGTGAAAATTAAATCCGACCCATGTGTCGGATCTAGTGTCGATGGTCGACAAACTCGATCGCTTCCTCCATGATTTGGAGGAGGGACTTGACCACGAGCGCGGTAAGCGTCGCTCGTTGGAGCAGACGGTGCAGGCTCACCATATCGAGCGGTTGGAAGACCGTTCGAAGAGTGCGTACTCCTTGTTGGAGTACGAGCGGAAGTATCATGCTGTCCGCGATGAGCTGTCGTCAGCTCATCGTAGCTTCGAGGATCTTCGAAACCGGCCTGAGAAACTTCAGGTTCAACATGAAAATCTGGTTCGCGATCACAATAATCTTTTGGGTATTCTTGTAAAGAGTGGTCAAATCCGTCCTCGGAAGAAGCCGCGTACTGATGGTACGGCCGGAGCCGACCAACGTAAAACGTAGGATGCGTTCGCATCCTACGTCGCAATTCTATTGTGTACGCATTGCCTCTTCGATGCAGTACACGGAAAGGCCCAATGAACTTGGGTAGTAGTTTAATGCTACCCACATTAGTGACTAATCGTTTAGGTAAGTTTACCGTAGAGAGTAGCACTAGATCATTAATTTGAATGAATTAACATTTGCTCTTCCATGTTTGTCTGCATTCCATTTCTGTCGGTCCACTGCGTTAGCAATAGAATCCTGAACGAAACGGATAATTGATTCTCGAGTTAGCAGAAACTCTTCCGCTAACTCATTTGTTTTGTCTTTTTCAGTACGCTTAGTGCGTACTGCCATGAGATCAATCTCATTTTCGATGTCGTTTTCTTCGACATTGACATCACTCGCGTCGTTGTTATTTTCGACGCGTGTTGAGCATGAGCCAGAATTGGTTTTGCTCCTGCGAGTCCCCCCCCCTTAGACTAGAGGATCCCTCTAATTGGGTCGGTATGCGAGGATGGCGTAAGCCATTCACAAAGAACGGTGTATGCGTTGTAGACGCATGCACCGAATTATTGATGGCGAATTCGACCATCGGTAAAAACTCGCTCCAATTCGGATACGATTGGACGTAACCTCGAAGTATCTCTTCGAGGACGCTGTTTGATTATCCGTTTCTGGGTGATCGGATGTTGACATAGTCAGCCGTGTTCCGAGAGATCAGAATACGGATTGCCAAACTCCGCCGATAACGGTGGATCTCTATCCGAGACCAGTTCACGGAGTAAACCGTGGAATTTGAATACCGTGTCGATAAAGACACGGGCACAACCCGGAGCCGTAATCGACTCTGGTACCGCAGCAAGGTGCACCATCTTGCTGAATCTGTCTACAAAAACAAGGATTCCATTATTTTTGTGGTCGTTTTCGGGAAATCCGAAGACGAAGTCCACAGATACGGACTGCCAACACTCTGCTGGAAGTTGTAGAGGTTGGAGAGGTGCACGGGATGAAGGGCTGGGCTTCACCCGTTGACATACTTCGCAAGCACGAACGTACTTGCGCATAAACTGATACTGGCGGGGCCAATAAAAGTCGCGACTTACTGTGAGTTAAGTTTTCTCACGTCCACGATGCCCAGTTATTGGTGCATCGTGACGCTCATACATGATGCGCAAGCGCAAATCATTGGGATTTGGGATGGAGTGTCGCCTGCAAGGGCTGTGAAATACAATATGCCGTTGCGTGTTGTGTATCGATCGGATGACGATCGATATAAAGCCGGTAAATATTAAAAAAGTATTATCGGATGCATTTATCTGATAATCCAATAAACGCAACGGACCCTTATCTTCTTCGTAGGCTTTTTTTTAAGTCATCAAACAAGGTTGATGACAGAACACTTGAAATGAGTGTTGCAACAGTGGGATTATTTTCACTGTTGGAACGCGCAGCCGGCTCGAAATCGGGTCGGCATGGAATGGTCTGTCTTGATCTGCAATCGCGAAGATGGGCGATTGCATCAAGCTTTGCTTGATACCTTCGAAGGAATGCCGACAATCGGCGATCCATAGCGTTTTATCGTCTTTTTTTCAAAGACAAGAGAGATGAACTGTCATCTCGGCATAATTGCGGAAGTACTTATGCAAATACGCAGGAACTTTCCAAGTCCCTTGACATCGACTGGAACTGACCATCGGTAAATGCCTTGATCTTTTCGGGATCAGGGCGCACGCCGTGTTTACCGACGTTGCACCCAAGAAGTGGTATTTCGCTTGCAGCAAATATACATTTCTTAAGATTTGCGTGCAATTTATGCCTTCGCATAAGTGTAAGAATCTGACGAACGTTAAATTTATGAACTTCCACGTCCGTCTTTCCGTCTATACCCGGCTATGGACGAATACATCGTCAAAATGACTCGGTGTAAATTCTCGCACCGGTCTCAACAGATTCGTTATGATCTGTTGAATGTTGCAGGGGCATATTAAGCACCTGTGGCATTACTAGCCGTTCCCAGAGCATCCCACTGGGAGTGCTCACCGCTATGTACGTGATGTCCCGGCCACGCATAAGGATCTGATAAAATCCATTCATCAAATCCATAGACGAAAAGATGGTACTCTTAGACAAACCATCTATGATTAGGTCTTTTCTAGGTATCGGCGTTCGAGTCGGTACCGTTGCAGCATTCAGTTTATTGAAAGCGTGCACTATCCGTCACCCTCCTGTGGCCTTTCACACACAGAAGGCTGGAGAGCTACGTGGGGAGGTTAGCTCCCTCACATAGCCCACTTTTAATAGATCGATAAAGAATTCATCGATCGCAAGTACTTGTTCACGAGGCAGTGGTCACTACTTCATAAAACAGTACTTCGAGCCCGGTTTGAGCTCGATCTCATGTCGAGTGCCTTTATCCATAGGCGACTCGCATGGAACGGTTTCAGGGAATATATCCCTGAATTTAATCAAATTCTTGTACAAAGGATTGGTTTTAAGCGACTACCAGGTTAAGTAGTATATCTCATAATCCGAGTCTTCACATCGAGCACACCTTGGTCCATCGATGAGCTGCTGAGAACCCGTTCGTTCTCTGCAAAAAATACCGCTGACCAAGTATCAGTTACGTATTCGTCCTCTGTGATGAGTACGCAAATCTGCTTGATTCTACCACGATGCAGTTCTCTCGAGATTCGCTTGGGTTCTAGGGTTGGTAATTGAGTTATCTCTGAAATCAACTTCGGAGGCGCATACAGATCAAGAGTATAAGCGCCTACTCTTGAACCGTCATTAACCAAGACATTCAATGTCTCGGTTTCTTTCTAATGTTTATCCACAGGCTACCGGGGAATCAATCCCTCGGGATGGAGGCAAGTCAAGTTAGCATTAACTATCTGACGAGATTCCTCCTCAAGTACGTGGGACTTATTCCCTTAACGTCTCCCGACTGTGATTGCGCTATCACAGTCGGGTCCTCTACCGTCGACTCTTTACTCGACTTAGGTTCATCGTGTTGTCCATTTTGGACAACCGGTATCTTCCTTGAATGTCGCTTGCTAGGCGTACATTCATGTCTCAATCCACTCGACTTATTCGAGTGGTGGACCTTTGGCGCTGCCTGTGCATTGGGACAGCCGCCGGCAGCTGACTCCACGGAGTGATTAGTAATCACATTCTGATCTTGTGCAGTTGTACTAAAGACCGTACTACAAGCGAGGCTATCGCACTCACTCGTAGTACATCCACACTCTTGTGGGCACCTCAAGACGTTCATCGGATGGCCATCTGATGAACAAGTTGCAGGCATCTTAACGGATCGATGCTGCCAGCTGATTATTGGCTCTTATTTTCTGAGCCAAGGTAAACCTAGGATGACATCAAATTTTTCATCCAAATCCCGTACGATAAAATCATCAATGTACTGTAAATCTTTCAACGTGTAGCGAAATTTCACTACGCGTTTCATTGCTGTTATTGAGGCGCCTGTCGCTAGACGCACCGTCATCCTCGTTGGAGGGATCTCGCGCTCAACATATTCGAGCCTACGACCCTCAAGCGACTAGCGACGAACAAAGTTATTCGACGCCTCACAGTCAACTAGGGCACTAAGTGACAAATTATTTGTCACTTTTAATTTCAAAGTGATGAGGGATACCTCATCGCCAGGTGCAGAGATACATTTTGATTGTGTGTCTGAAGCAACTTTTTTCAAGAGGTCTGCAAATTTTCTTGAGATTGCTGAATCAGTAGGGCGTTGCTGACCCCGACCGATTTTGGCGGTCCACCTCGTTATTGCGATTTCGCAACGACGTCAGACCCGCGACCGTTGCCCTTTTTGGCATTTCGTTCATGGTTACTTTCGGTACCTCTCGGTACTGGGCGTGAAGCACTACACTCATGAGCGTAGTGTCCTAACTTTTGACAGCGAATGCATTTCTGCAATCACTTATCGTTCGCAACGGATATTGCTTCTTTAAGCGTATCCAATTCCAAGCGGAACCGGTGGGTCATTGCGGGACCGTCCGTAAGACCTTTCATGAACACCGTAATGAACGTGTGTTCATGCACTGGGTTGTTTGTGATACAACTCGCTAAGAGTCGTATGTGCTGGGCATTAAGCGTTAACATCACGCTTGCCTTGCTTGAGTTTTAGAAGCTCTGATAGAGCTCTGAACTCAGCCCTTGGCGGTTCATACGTCTGTTTGAGCCCGGTTTGAAAGCCTCTAGCGACCAAAAAAATACATGGGCCGCGCAACTTAAGGCTTAGTGCCCAAGTTTTGGCACGACCTGCTAAATTTGACTGAGCAAATGCGACTTGCGTTTGCTCGTCGACAGTATGACGAGCTCCTATGGCATCGTCCAACTCGACAAACCATCTTAAGAGGAAATCTTCTTCGACTCCCCTATACTTAGAGATGCCAATCTTTAAGGTTTCGGGACGATGCGTGTGCGTCATCCCAGGTACAGGGGTCTGTACCTGTTGCAACCTCAACAGTTCTGCTTTTTGAGAGCCTTGCTGATTAAGCAAGGATGCTTTCTCTTTCGCATCGTCAAGTTTTTCAAGTTGTATGAACTTGATGATGGCAGTATAGAGGGCATCTCTGTCCAAACCGGACAGCATGGCCAGGATGGCATCATTCCCAAAGGTCGAACTCATTCGTTCGACTGCACTCCTTTCTATGTCACTTAGAAAGGAGTAGCGATACGCGAAACGTGATGCGTATTTCCAGTATCATTTAACATGTCCATGTTAGATGATAGAACTGTGGTCCTTGGACAGACTACAAAGTGCTAACAGGTGGAACGGGGCACTGCCGACTTGTTTTGCTTTAGTACAAGTCCACTTCGCACTGCTTCAGTGCGAGTGGTGCGTCACGTCACTTCACGTACACTAGTACGTGCAGAGGAAGACTCTCTTTACAACATTTGCTTTAGAGAGGGTTAAAGTAAGCGTATTGAATATAATAAAGTTTTTTGTTTCTATCTATCCTATACTAACTTAACTATAAACTAATACAAAAAATGTAATAAATTCTTATCTGTCTCTCTCTTTGCGCGCGTCCAGCGCTGACTGGACCGCGGAGCAAATAGACATAAAGGCCTTTATCTACCAATGTATAAGCTTTTCGAATATTACTACGTAAAGGAATATTCTCCAAATATTCTCTACCTATTAGATACTATGTTTATTAATAATCTTTAAGTGTTAATTCCTGTAACGATTCACCTCATTATAATATGGTTATTCCTTGTTCTCACAGACTCAAGAATATCAAGGTAGCAGTTCATATCTTGCTGTGGAAGACTTCGACGCACAATAGCGGATATCACAAACCCAACAATATCGACATCAACATAATGGCATTGTGCGAAATCTCGCACCTATACATGATCTGTAGGAGGGCACGACGTAATGCGGCCACGCTCTTCTTAGACACACACCCTAGCACAGCGAGGAAGTCGTTTAACCTGCTTCTCTTGCGTGCAGTGAGGTAGTTGTGGTGGGCGCATAAGCGACCTCACCCAACACACTAAGTACACTGGTTAAGTGTCCTCACGGGAGCGGTAATCCGTGCGCCCTTACCAAGTAGGAAGTAGTTTTAAGACTGATTTATATTTAATCGTATTAAATATAAATACTTATTTTTACCAATTAAAATGTCATCTCTATAGATAACACTTAATATGTATGGCGAGCGTATCTTTCTAGATACCTCGCGTAACGGATGACGCTTATCGTCATCACGGATGACGCTGGGCGTCATCCCTCCTAATGTGAATGCACCCATGTGTATCACATACACAAGGGTTGGGCACAAATGTTAAATTACACCCCGAGTGCTGGGTCTAATTACTATTACTTAGTAATTGACCATCCTCTTAAGCACACCAAGTGTACTTAACGGGGACTGTGTAACATTAGGGCAACTTTAGCCCGTTACACCATCCCCCTCTTTAAGAACGAATTTACATTTTTGAATTCGTCAAAGAGGAGAGAGGAACTGCGAGCAGCTTTACGCGCCGCTAGTTCACTCGATCACTCTAGCGCACGTGTTTCCATACACGGCGCCCAAGATGCCACCTAAAAGGGGCCACGTTGGTGGGTCGTCTGCGAAGACGCCCACTCAACCTCGCACTAAGCGCACGCGCCGCGTTAATTCGCCGGCCGCGTCTAATGCCTTAGTCGGAACGC
>NC_090615.1:4528904-4558806 GCF_004359215.1 Bremia lactucae | reverse complement strand
AAGTGGCCTCAGCTGGTGCTCCTTTTCATAGGCAGCAACCAAGCCGGGCACATCAATACGTAGGGTATCGATCGGTTCCCAAGAGTCAAAACTCTTCGGGTAACCTTTCCATTGGACGAGGATCTGGTACCCTTGCGTCACGGAGCGGTGGGCAAGCAACCTTCCAACAAGGAAGCGTTGATTCCCACCCGCATCCATTAGTGCCGGTGGCGCCCGATAGGAGCGGCGATCTCGCCCACCTAATCGCGGCTGCCTTACCTTCGTCCGTTCAGTCGCATGCTGCTGAACGACGTATTGCGGATCTCGAGGGTCAAGTCTCACGACTGACCTCGGATCTCGTTGATGTCCGAGCGAAGGCTCGTCAGGGTTATGAACGCCTGAAGACTCGCTTGGACCTTCTGGAGAAGGTAATGCTGATTGATCCGCGTTACTCGCGTGATGTCCCTCGCTCTCCAAGTCCTGTTCATGGAGGGAGGAATCGGTCCAATTGCTTTTCGCCTTCCCCGTCCCCCTCACCCGAATGACGCTCGACTCATGGTCGGCGTCACCATCGGTCTCCTTAGTCAGATGAGGATATGTGACCTCATTTGGGTTTTCATACCGGTTCAGACGACCCACATAAAACACGGGGTACGTCTTCATATACGGGGGAAGGGTGAGTCTATAATTTAGGCCTCCAATCTCTTCAACCACCGTAAAAGGCCCAATGAAACGCGGCAACAACTACGTAGTACCTCCAGGTAGTCAGAAATTGCATTTTAGGTAGGGCAGCAGTACTTAATAGTACTTTTTACCCACTCTAAAGCGTTCATTATTTTTACGACCATTTTGGTCCTCATTTTTTTTGCTTTTCCTGTGCGCTTGCCGTTGCGTCACGGACTTTACGTGTGATGGCTGGTCGCTCTTCCACGAAGCGTTGAGCCTTGCTCACGCTTTAAGCATGAAAATCGCCTAAGAAACCGCCAAAAGGTCGGTCATAAGGCGTAGTTTTATTGACAACTGCTAAGCTGGCAGGGTCACGAGGGCAAGTTTTAGTCTTTGAGATGATACCCTCATGGGTCATCGTCATATTGACGAAACTATGTCCCTCTTTCGCACCGAGCATAATGAGGGGTCCTCCCCCACTAAGACTCGGGCTGCGCACAAACGAGACTGGCGTCCGAGGATGGCACAGTCCATTAATATAAAACGGCGTCTCACCCGTACGGCGTGGACACTATTATTTATACCGAACCACAGGGGCCAATTGCTTGCTCCACTCTTTAAGAGTTGCTATAGTGCGTAAGACATCCGCCACGATCCGATTGGCACGTTCTGTTTGACCATCGGTCTGGGATGATCTGCGGTCGACATGTGGAGTTTGCTACTTAGCAGCTCGAACACATGTCGCAAAAAACCAGACGAAAAACGTGGATCTCGGTCCGATACTATGGACTCGGGCATCCCGTGTAGTCAGTAAACATGATCCAGGAACAAGAGAGCTGCCTCCTTGCCTGTGATCGATGTCTTACATGGTGCTAAATGCACCATTTTGCTCAGTCTGTCTACAAAGACGACTAGCCCTGTCCGACCCTTATGATCGGGCGGCATGCCAAACATGAAGTCCAGACTTATTGACTTCCAACTGTTGGTTGCAATCGGTAGCGGCTTCAGTGGCGCACTACTGGACGGTGCAGGCTTAATGCGTTGACACTGTTCGCAAAAGCGAATATAGTTGGCCACCCATCTATATAGATGTGGCATACTGAAGGCGCTTCAGTAGATGATGGCTTCACAACCGTATGTCGTAGGCAGCTGCATAATTTGCTACCTGCGGTACTAACGCACTTCTATATGGGCAGAATGATCGGGACGGGTAACGCACTGGTGAAAATGAACTTTTGCAGCGGTTTCTGCTGCTGTAATCGGACTTGGGTGAGCACTGTAATTCTGGCAAATCGCTCTGAAGATGCTAATGAATTCTAGCAAAAGCCAAGCTTGTGATGCCGCGGACGAAATAGGGCCCCGTCTTGTTCCGACAGTTACATTCGCGTGGACCCGCTGCCATTGGTAACCGAAATGGTGGCGGATGACGAAGCGCGAGTTTAGGCTCGGCAAGTTTCGTTCCAATGGCAATGTGTGGGGACGCGAGCAAGACGTTGTCGCCCATCGCCGTAGTTTGTTGCGTAGACCTCACTGCGAAACGAAATGTTTAAGACAAACTCCTGCGGCCTGTGCTTTGTATGTGGAGGGTATCTGACAGGGCCGTATCCAGGATAATTTGGTACTCGAAAGTGACTTGCCATTTAGAATATTGAATCCATGGGTTGTCGTGCCAGTATATTCCTTCCCCAAAACTAGTTATAGCTACCTATCTGGGATCTGAGTCGACTGTGGTGTCAAAAATTTGTGATGGTATGATAATATCCATTCCTGACCTTCCCACAAACTCTTGCCTCGTTTAAAAGATTAGCGTAATGCGCTCTTGTATCTGCTGACTTCTGTCGTTGTGCCATGGGCCCGCAACATTGTTGAGCAGCTTGGTCAGCTACTTCCTCGCCAAATCTGGAAAGTCGTAGACAGCTGCTGTGAGCAGGATTGCCGGAAGAATGATCGCGTTAAGAAAGAAAACACGATTTTGCACACTAGTTGCGACTGTTGTGGCGGTAGAAAGCCGTTTCATAATTTTATAAATGCGGAGAGCTCATTTTTAATTAAGCACCTCCCCGATTTCCACTTCGTAGCCTCATATCGTGTCGTCTCCGCTGTTTGCAAATTCTGACTCCTTCAAACTGCTGAAGCCGCACAGCGGCATTAATAAAAATCGTCTTGCTTTTAGCTGGTTGTGCGTGGGGGCCGGTCGCTACCCGAATCGTGTGACTAGCCGAAGTGCTAGTCCCAGTTGGTCCGCCCGTCTAAGAAAGGTTCGAGTCGTCGACAAATGCCGAAAAACTGTGCATATCGCCGAGAGCGCTAAACACTAGTAGCTAGCATATGTATGGAGCTTGCTGAATAGCCAAATCCAATAACTCCACAACAAGAAGAAAAAGCATCGGTTCCATTGGACAGCCTTGTCGTATTCCGGACAGGACGGGAATAAGTGTCTGATTGTTCACCATGCGTGCATCCATTTAATGAGCCTTACAAATCTCTCATCAAAGTTGAAACGTCGGAGGGCTTCACATCGTTTTCATACACCTTGCGAAACTCAAGCAGGCGAATAATCTGGCTAGAGTTTGCCTGCAGCTCCATGGCCTCGTGCGAAGATGCTAGTTGGGCTAGCGTCATCATTACCAGCTTCAGCATTTGTCTCTCTCAAATGAATACTTGTTGTGAGTATCCAATAATCGTCGGTAGAATTAGCTGCAGTCGTGTAGCCAAGATTTTCGCAAAGATCTTATATCAAAGACATATATTCTTTCATTAAAAATTGATGACCTAGTGATACTTTCTACGGCAAACTTACCTAAGCGTGTAGTCACTAATGAGGGTATCAGTAAACAACTACCTAAGTTCATTGGGCCTTTCCGTGTACTGCATCGCAGAGGCAATGCGTACACAATAGAATTGCCACGTAGGATGCGAACGCATCCTACGTTTTACGTTCGTCGGCTTCGCCCGTACCAATCGTACGCGATTTCTTCCGAGGATGTATTTGACCACCCTTTTCAAGAATCGCTAATGGATTAATGTGGTCACGATCTAGATTCTCATGCTGTATCTGGAGATTCTCTTGTCGGGTCCGAAGATCCTCGAAACCGCGATGAGCTGACGACAGCTCATCACGAAGAGCGTGATATTTCCGTTCGTACTCCAACATTATGTACGCACTTTTCGAACGCTGTTTCAACCGTTAGATACGGTGAGTCTGCACCATCTGTTCCAACGAGCGACGCTTGCCGCGCTCGTGATAAAGACCCTCCTCCAATCCATGGAGGTAGTGGTCGAGTTTGACGATCTTCGATTCTATCTCCAACACAAAGGTCGGATCTAATATACCCTCCTCCACCATAACCATTGGTGCATTCCCACGGTGGTCAACGTCTTCTTGTTGAACGTATTCAGAACATCGTGATGTGAAGGGGCAGCGAACGAGTTATCTGGATCGCTGGCGCGGTTATCCACATTCGCATGACAGCTGGGAACCTCTTTCTCAGCTGGTTGCTTACGTTAAAGGCCTCGTCCGTCAGTATGACGAGACCCATCCGATGGATTAGAAGGTCCACCGCAAAACACGCGCCCCAGGCGCATGTAAATTGATTGCAAAACGTCAATCGCATCGCGCATCTCTATCCAGATGCAGCCCTTTACCAGGGCGGTGAAAGGGAATAGACATTCCCTTTTACTCGCTTCGTGTTTTCAACACAACACGGACAGGGATCATTCATGTGAGGCATGAAGACCTGCCACACCAGACAACCGATGCAATTTATACCTTCCACCGGTTAGGGTTCGTTTCTCAAACTTAACGTGAATTTTAAGTTTCCGAAACGAACTCTAACAGGTGCAAGGTGCTAAGTCTTTGTAGCCAGGCTTTGCGTCTAATGTCTTTGACATTGCTAATAAACGCGCAACAGGCCTGCATCAGCGAGACTTTACCTTGCCTGTTGTTGCCACTATGCCTCCGATGCTTACGAAAAGCATCGAGATAAAAATCTTTCTCAGAGCGAAAGTTCTTCGTGCTGCGATAAAGGCCATGTAGCTACATCGCAATAAATAAAGAATATTTATTGTTAGGAGTAGTCTCTCCAGCCAAGCTACTAACTAGCCGTTCGGGCAAAAGCCACGGGGCAAGACGAGACATTTTAATGCCTACAATCCCCTGAGTGGTACCCACTGAAGCAGGGGTACTACAAGAAGATTTATTACGATGGCTTACGCCATCGTCATCACCACGCACATGATAATGTGCGGGTGACGGGACGGAAGACGGTGCTGGCGATGAGGAATCATCATCATCGTCAGACCCAAACATGCTATAGCGAATGCTACCAGCACGTCTATCCCATTGAGCCCCCTCATTCAACGTCTCACTGTCAGCCGCCTGACGATGATCAGGCGAATCTTCTGCCCTCTCCGAGTCGGCCATTTCGTCCGACTTGCAATCGTAGTCGACCTCCAAAGAGGGGTCGCATACACGTGGTGTATCACCACGTGCACTCGAAACATCAATTGTTGCCGGAGAAGAGGTTATTCGGCAGACGAAGCGTCTGCCGCAAGAGACAATAATGCGTCGCTCGCGGCTGCATAAACCGCAGCCGAAGGCTCCGCATTATTCGCGTACCGCATGGCCTTGTTAACCATGCGATAGAATTAAAAATGATGGTTCTGACCAATCAACATCGTTCTCAATTAAGTGGTCTTATAGTGACCACTCTATTCAACGACAATCGGAGTGATTGTCGTTTAAGGGAAGGGTGATGTAACGGGGTGCATCGTTACATGAATTTAACAGTTAAAAAGGTTGTTAGTTAATATATTATCGAAAAGGTAAAAATATTTGGAGAATATTACTTTACGTATTAATAATCTAAAAGCTTATCCATTGGTAGATATAGGCCATAATATCTACTTGCTCCGCGGTCCAGTCAGCGCTGGACGCGCGCAAAGAGAGAGACACATAAGACTTTATTACAAGTTTTGTATTAGTTTATAATTAGATTATTATTTGATAGATAGAAACAGAAGAACTTAATTGTATCATATACAGTTACTTTTTACCCTCTATAAAGTAAGTGTCCTAAAGAGAGTCTTCCTCTGCACGTACTGGTGTAAGTGAAGTGACGTGAGGCACCACTTGCACTGAAGGAGTGCGAAGTGGACTTGTATTGAAGCAGTACAAGTCATTATTGCCACGCTACATATTTCACCTGTTAAGGTATCTGCGCATGCGCGCCGCCCGCATAGATCTAGAGTAACAATAAAAATCACTAATACTGTCATCGACATCTCGGAAAGGTAATACCTACCGTTTAATAGCTTGTGCTGATTGGAAGCTTGAATCATAGGGATTGTTAAAAGGGTGATCAGATCCGTCCTCGGAAGAGACCGCGTACTGATGGTACGGACGGAGTCGCAATGTAAAACGTAGGATGCGTTCGCATCCTACGTAGCAATTCTATTGTGTTCGCATTGCCTCTGCGATGCAATTCACGAAAAGGTCTTATGAACCTTGGTAGACGAATGCACCGAATTGTTGATGGCGAATTCGACCATCGGTAAAAGCTCGCTCCAATTAGGATCGGATTGAACGTAACCTCAAACTACCTCTTCGAGAACGCGATTTACGCGTTCCGTCTGACCATCTGTCTCCGGATGATCAGAAGTTGACATAATCAGTCGTGTCCCGATCTCTCGAAACACGGATTGCAGAAAACTCCGCCGTAATCCGTGGATCTCTATCCGAGACCAGTTCACGTGGTAACCCGTGGAGTTTGAATACCGTGTCGATAAAGAGACGGGAATAGCCCGGAGCCGTGATCGACTCTGGTACTGCAGCAAGACGTACCATCTTGCTGATTCTGTCGACAAAAACAAGGATTCCATTGTTTTTGGGATCGTCTTCGGAAAATTCGAAGACGCAAATTCATAGATACGGACTGCCAACATTCTGTCGGAAGTGGTAGAGGTTGGAGAGATGCACGGGATGAAGAACTAGGCTTCAACCGTTGACATACTTCGCAAGCACGAAGTACTTCCGCACGAACTGATGCTGGCGGGACCAGGAAAAGTCGCGACTTACTGTGAGATAAGTTTTCTCACTTCCCCGATGCCCACTTGTTGGTGCATCGTGACACTTATACATGATGAACAAGCGCAAATCATTGTGAGTTGGGACGACGACACATGGAGAGTCGTCGACTACGGCTGTGTAATACAGTAAGCCGTTGCGTGGTGTGTATCGATCGATGACGATCGATATCTTTAAAAGATTTATTGGATGGATTTCTCAGATGATCAATTGGATGCAGAAGGTCTTTATCTTCTATGTAGGCTTTCATTATGTCACCAAGCAAAGTTGATAACGAATCACTCGAAATGAGTGTTGCAACAGTGTGAATATTCCCACTGTTGGGGTGCGCAGCCGGCTCGAAATCGGGTCGACGTGATAACGCATCAGCGATGCCATTAAGGCGTCGTGGTTTATATTCCACTGAGAAGTTGTACTCCGCGAAGAAGGATAGCCGCCTCGTTATTCTTTGCGAGAGATGGGGTCTATTTACGGCCGTGCGTATTGACGCATGGTCCGTATATGTGATGAACGGTCTATCTCCGAGAAGATGGATCCTAAACTTAGCCAGTGCATATTTCATGGCAAGGAGTTCCTTGTCATGCACTGGGTAATTGCGTTCAGCTGGTTGCAGCTGACGCGATTGGTAGCAGACGACGCGCTCCGCGCCGTCAGTATCGTATTGCATTAACGCACAGCCGATTGCGAAATCGCTGGCATCACAGACCACATGGAATGGTCTGTCTTATCTGCAGTCGCCAAGATGGGTGATACATCAAGGTTTGCTTAATACCTTCAATGGAACGCTGACAGTCCGCGTTCCATAGCCATTTATCGTCTTTTTCAAGAGACGAGATTGATGAACTGTCATCTCGGCATAATTGCGGGAGCACTTGTGCAAGTACGCCACTAATAAAAGGAGCTTTCTAAGTCCCTTAACATCGACTGGAACTGGCCAGTCGGTATTTGCCTTGATCTTTTCAAGATCAAGGCGCACGCCGTGTTTACCGACGATGCACCTAAGAAATGATATTTCGATTGCAGCGAATATGCGCTTCTTGAGATTTGCGTACAACTTATGCCTTCGCATAAGTGTAAGAATCTGACGAACGTGAGTTTTATGAACTTCCACGTCCGTCTTTCTGTCCATACCCGGCTATGGACGAATACATCGTCAAAAAAATTCGGTGCGAATTCTCGCACCGGTCTCAACAGATTCGTTACGCATCTGTTGAATGTTGCAGGGGCGTCACTAAGCCCCTGTGACATTACTAGCCATTCCCAGAGCATCCCACTGGGAGTGCTCACTGCTGTGTACAGGATGTTCCGTTCACGCATAAGGATCTGATAAATGCATCCATTAAATCCATATAAGAAAAGATCGTTCTCTTAGACACACCATCTATATTTAGGTCTTTTCTAGGTATCGGTGTACCGTTGCAGCATTCAGTTTATTGAATGCGTGCACTATCCGCCACCCTCTTGTGTCCTTTTGCACACAGAAGATCGGAGAGCTATGTCAAGAGGTTAACTCCCTCACATGGGCCGCTTTTAATCGATCAATAAAGAATTCATCGATCGCAAGTACTTGTTGCGATCGTTCACGAGGCAGTAGCCACTGCTTCCTGAAACAGTACTTTGAGCCCGGTTTGAGCTCGATCTCATGTCGAGTGCCTTTATCCTTAGGCGACTCGCATGTAACGGTTTCAGGGAATACATCCCTGAATTTGATCAAATTCTTGTACAAAGGTTTTGTCTTAAGTGACTCCAGGATTAATTAGTATATCTCTCAATCCGAGTCTTCACATCGAGAAGACTTTCGTCCATCGATGAGCTGCTGAGAATTCGTTCGTTCCCTGCAAAAATTACAGCTGACCAAGTATAAGTTACGGATTCATCCTCTGTGACGAGTACGCAGATCTGCTTGATTCTACCACGATGCAGTTTTCTCAAGAATCGCTTGGGTTCGAGGGTTGGTAATGAGTTATCTCTGAAATTAACTTCGGAGGCGCACACAGAACAAGAGTATAAGCGCCTACACTTGATCCGTCATTAACCAAGACATTCAATGTCTCGGTTTCTTTGTGACTTTTATCCACAGGCTGCCGAGGAATTCATTTCTCGGGATGCTGAAGTCTAGTCACTTCAGCATTTACTAATTGAGGAGTTTTCTCCTTAAGTACGTGGGGACATGTTCCTTCAACGTCTTCCGACTGTGGTTGCGCTATCACAGTCGGGTCCTCTACGGTCGACTCTCTACTCGACCTAGGATCATCGTGCTGTCCCTTTTGGACAATTGGTATCTTCCTTGAATGTCGCCCGCTAGGTGAACATTCATGTCTCAATCCACTCGACTTATTCGAGTGGTGGACCTTCGGCGCTGCCTGTGCATTCGCACAGCCGCCGGCAGCTGACTTCACAGTGTGATTAGTAATCACACTGTAATCTTGTGCAGTCGTACTAACGACCTGAGGCCATCGCACTCACTCGTAGTACATCCACACGCTTGTGGACGCTCCAAGACGTTCATCAGATGGCCATCTGATGAACAAGTGGCAGGCATCTTTACGGATCGATGTTGCCAGCTGATCCTTGGCTCGTATTTTCTAAGCAAAGGTAAACCTAGGATGACATCAAATTTGTCATCCAAATCCAGTACGATGAAATCATCATCGTACTGTAAATCTTTTAAGGTGTAGTGAAATTTCGCTACGCGTTTCATTACTGTTATCGATGCGCCTGTCGCTAGACGCACCGTCATCTTTGTTGGAGGGATCTCGCGCTCAACAGATTTGAGCCTACGACCCTCCAGCGACTGGCGACGAACAAAGTTGTTCGACGCACCACAGTCCACTAGGGATCTAAGTGACAAATCATTTGTCACTTTTGACTTCAAGGTGTTGAGGGATACCTCATCGCCAGGTGCAGAGACACATAATGATTGTGTGTCTGGAGCAACTTCAGTCAAGAGATTTGCAAATTTTCTTGAGATTGCTGAATCAGTAGGGCGTTGCGCTCCTACTGACCCCGACCGGTTTTTGGCGGTCCACCTCGTCGTTATGAAATCGCAACGACGTCAGACCCGAGACCGTTGCCCTTTTTGGCAATTGGTCCATAATTACGTTCAGAACTTCTCGGTGCTGGGCGTGGGGCACTGCACTTATGAGAGTAGTGTCCTAACTTCTGACAGCGATTGCATCACTGCAATCACTTATTGTTCGAAAAGCGAGGTTTCTCGCTTTCGACATAAGAGAGGTCCATATGCTCTGGACCTCCAAGCTCGTGCCGTCTTGGAGTACGATATGATGACGAACTATTTTTAGCCTGTCTCAAGCTTGAGTCCTCCTGTTCCGCTACGGATATTGCTTCTTCAAGCGTATCCAGTTCCAAGCGGATCAGGTGGGTCTTTACGGGACCGTCCGTAAGACCTTACATGAACACCGTAATCAACGTGTATTCATGTATTGGGTTGTTTGTGATACAACTCGCTAAGATTCGTATGTGCTGGGCATTAGCGTGAATATCACGCTTGCCTTGCTTGAGATTTAGAAGCTCTGGTCGAGCTCTGAACTCGGCCCTAGGCGGTTCAAAACGTCTGTTTGAGCCGGGCTTCAAAAGGCTCTAGCGAACAAAAGACATTCGGGTCGCGCAATTTAAGGCCTTGTGCCCAAGTTTTGGCACGACCTGCCAAATCTGACTGAGCAAATAAGACTTGCATTTGCTCGTCGACGATGTGACGAGCCCGTATGGCATCGTCCAACTCGACAAACCATCTTAAGAGGAAGTCTTCTTCGACTCCCCTATACTTAGAGATGTCAATCTTTAAGGTTTCGGGACGACGCGTGTGCGTCATCCCAGGTCCAGGGCTATGTACCTGTTGCAACCTCAACAGTTATGCTTGTTGAAAGCCTTGCTGATTAAGCAAGGATGCTTTCTCTTTCGCCTCGTCAAGTTTTTCATGTTGTACGAGCTTGGCGATGGCTGAATGGAAGGCATATCTGTTCAAACCAGAAGCATGGCCAAGATAGCATCATTCCCTACGGTCGAACTCATCCGTTCGACCGCTCTCCTTTCTATGTCACTTAAAAAGGAGTAGCTATCACGCGCAACGTGATGCGTACTCCATTATCTTCTAACATGTCCATGTTAGATGATGGAACTGTGGTCCTTGGACGGACTACATAGTGCTACCAGGTGTAACGGGGCGTTGCGGACCTGTACTGCTTCGGTACAGATCCACTTTGCACTGCTTCAGTGCAAGTGGTGCCACACGTCACTTCACGTACACTAGTACGTGCAGAGGAAGACTTTCTTAAAAACACTTGCTTTAAAGAGGGTTGATTAAAAACTGTATTGAAGATATTTTTTTATTATCTATTTAATACTAACTTAATTATAAACTAATACAAAACATGTAATAAAGTCTTATCTATCTATCTCGTGCGCGCGCGTCCAGTGCTGACTGTAGCGCGGAGCAAGTGTATATAATGGCCTATATCTACCAATGGATAAGCTTTTAGATTATTATTATGTACAGTAATATTCTCCAAATATTATCGACCTTTAGAAAGTGTTAATTTCATGTAGCGATACACCCCGTTACATCTTGGTTTTATTAATCACTTTTTGTTGGGGTCGACTTCTTCATCCGAGGGATAGCACTCCGCGGTCTGAATATCGTGGAAGGCACTCATGTTGCTCTAAATGAAGACGATGCCACGCTTAGTGGATTACGAAGCTTTGAATGGATGAATTCCATTGTGGAGAAGTTGCGTTCTGATGAAGCGCTGGATGTTGCCATCGAGAACAGCTTGAGTGCTACGGGCTGCAGATTGGCTATTAGACACCATCCGTTAGCGAGTATTGCAGTGGCGTCTTTGCCTTCTTCGTCAGCATCAAGCATCGATATGAGTTCGTAGCCTTCTCATGCCGCGCCGAGTTAAGGAAGTCAATCAATTTGGTGTACAAGGATATAACGGGCTAAAGTTGCCCTAATGTTACACAGTCTTCGTTTAGTACACTTGGTGTACTAAAGGGGATGGTCACTTACTAAATTAAAGTAATTAGACCCAGCACTCGGGTGTGGTTCAAATTTGTGATCAACCTTTGTGTATGTGATGCACATGGGTGCATCCGCATTAGGAGGGATGACGCCTAGCGTCATCTATTACGCGAGGTATCTAGAAAGATACGCTACAGAGTTGACATTTTTGATTGGTAAAAATAGGTATTTATATTTCATGCGATTAAATATAAATCAGTCCGAAAATTACTTTCTACTTAGTAAGTGCGCACGAGGAGCCGGATTACCGCTCCCGTGACGACACTTTTCTGGAGTGCTTAGTCCGTTGGGTGAGGTCGCTAAGACGCTTACCACAACCTCACTGCACGCTAGAATAGACGGTCAAACCGTTCCTCGCTGTGTTAGGCTGTGTGCTTAAGTAGAGCGTGGCCGCATTAATACGTTTCCGTTTACACTTGGTCGCACTAGAAATCCTTCCTACGACCCGCATCTCTGCGTGTGTACGTGAGGATAAGCCTCAAAATCGATTTGGCTCATTCTTTTCACCTCTCTGAACATCGTCGGGAGGTGACAGGGCATATGGCGCAGGGACTTGCTCAACAAGCCCTGGCCAGGCACCTGGGCAGTCCTCCTGAGCAACATGTTGCTCAGTTGGAGCAGTTTGACGCATTCGTGCTCGGACAGCGGAGATCCGCGTCCGCGTGCACAGAGCCATGCTGCGGCGGAGTCCGTCACTCAGACTCAGGATGAGCTAAGGCATGAGCAGGCTCGGAGCGAGGCTCTCAACAGAACTCTTCAGATGCTCTCAGCACGGATGCACCAGCCGAGGCCCATTCGGATGGACCCGCCCAAGTTCGATGGAACTGCAGCGTACACGATTGTCCACTGGCAATGCGGAGTCGCGCAGCGCATTGAGGACGACAGCCGGAGGGTGTCGTACGCTATGTCGCATATGCGCGGTAAGGCCTCGGAGTGGGCTTACTCGGCGCTTATAGCGGACAGAAAGGCGTTCCCTATATGGGCGATCTTTAAGACAAAGATTCGCGCCATGTACCAGCCGCCGAACAACGAAGTGTTGCTTCAGGTGCGCTTCTTTGGAGCGCGACAGGCGAAGCGATCTCTGCAAGAGTATGTGCAAGAGATGCGCTCGCTGTCGGCGTCCATAACCGTAGGTCCGATTCCGGAGCACATTAAGGTGCCCACGTTTATGAACGGACTACGGAATGGCCCACCGCGACAGGCCGTTTTCAGAAAGGTGCCGTCGACGATGGAAGAGGCAATCCAAATTGCCTTAGTTGAGGAGCAATCCTACAACAGTGCCTCGGCGACAGCTTGGTATAAGCCGTCGGCCGAGAGGCCAGATGCTACTCCCATGGAGTTGGGCAATGCAGACGTTGTCTGCTATGATTGCGGCATGCGCGGCCATATGATGGGCTGCTATGCCAGGGTTCCTGCTGGGGATAGATACCACAAGAGGACTCCCTTTTCGAAGAGCGATGGCAAGAACCAGCGTGTGAGACGCATGAATTCTGCATCGACCACTGAGAGGTCGGGAAATGCAGGAGCGCAGAAGGGGCGGGATGCCCCACTCACGCGGACTCTGAAACTACCCCTAACTTTAGAGTTGTGGAACAAATGGGTAGCATAGTCCCTGAGGTCTTAAAATTTCGGACATCAACCCTGCTGCTCTATAGCGCTCAAGTACGAGGCTATGACCAGGTGATGACCCTCCTAGTGGATTCGAGTGCATCACAAAATTTTGTAAAACTCGCGGCTCTAAGAAAGAGACCGGCGATGTTTGAGTCGCTTTGACAGTTTGGCAAGCGAGAAGAGGCGACCGTTCTTTAGCGAACGCCGCACTCATTAACTCTGAGGGAGTTCAGGTAGAACTCGCTTTCAGCTTTAGTGACTTTTCTTGTAAAGAGAAGTTCACAGTGCTAGGAATGGAGAGTCTTTATGACCTCATCCTAGGCATGCCATGGTTGGCGAAGTACCAACCATGGATAGACTGGCATACACGCACAGTTTCGAGCTCTACGCAGGACACCGGAAGGGGTGTGCTCCTGCGAGAGGTGTATGTAACTGATGTCGTGTCGAACACAGTCGAGGGTGCGTTGACGGGATGTCAAACGTCACCAATTCCTACCCACCTCGTGGAGACTGGGGTAGTGAAAAGGACGATGACAAGTAGTCATGCTTTCGAATTTCCTGCACAGAGCATAAAATCCTGTGGCAGCAGACGATGAGCTGACAGGAAGTCAAGCGTCGCATGAACCGGCACGGCGCCTAGAGCCTGGTGCGATTGGAAGGGGTGCGTTAGCCAGGAGAGCAACGGCACCCGCTTCCCAAAAATCTCGTCGTTACTCAGAGAGCGAATACCCGACAGATTAGGACGATCAAAGGCACGTCTAAACGAGTGACAATCGGAGAGTGACGTTTGTATCAGTTCCTATTAGCGAGGACGGGCCTTTGAACGAGGTGTTCGAGGCCGCCAAAGACGAAATTGCAGAGGCATCCTCAGTTGAGGTGCTCCGTCAAGTCTTTAAATCTACCGAGGAGATAGTAAATCTCCCGGAAATGTCGTGGGGTCTGTTCCTTGCCGAGTTAAAGGAAGGAAAGATCCACGAAATAGTCACACCAGTTCCAAAAGAGGACTTGGTGGACTGTTGCTCGTCGTCCACAATGGACAAGAGTGATCTAGAACGGACAAAAATACAAATACACGGTTCGCTGCTCAAGGCTGGAATGCCTTGAGATACAGTCCGTTCTTCGAGGTTCTGTGGAAACATCGTGATGTGTTCCCAGAAGAAGTGCCGAGCCGCCTACCAGCAGATAGGGGCATCGGGCACGAGATAGACCTCGAACCTGGCACCAAGTATTGTGTGACCAGGCAATGGCCGTTGCCGAAAGAACAAGTCGATTATATCGATGAGTTCTTCGACAAGCGAGCCAAGGCGGGACATGTGCGTGAGAGCAAATCGCCTCACTGCAGCCCGACCTTTTGTGTGCGTAAAGCCACAGGTGGATGGCGCGTGGTTCATGCTTACAATAAGCTGAATACGGCGACCGTACCGGCGCAAGCGCCAATCCCGCGGACAGATGTCTTGTTGAACTCCATGGGAAAGTCAACTATCTTTTCCCGTTGAATTTGAAGGATGGCTAGTATCAGGTACTCATGAGAGGAGTCCGATGTAGCCAAAACGGCAGTAAGCACCCCAAGCGGTATGCTTTGGGAGTGGCTTGTGACGCCCTAAAATTGGAAAACCCACCGCCTACATTCAACCCAGTGGTGGCTCACGTGATGCGTCAGCACCGTGCCTACGCGTCCCATTACTTTGACGATGTATTCGTGCGTAGTAGGGCCGAGGACGGGCTGCGTGCAATAGAGTCGCACAAGCATCATTTAGACGCTAAGTTATAGACTTTAAAGGACGCCCAATTGTACGTCAACTTGCAAAAGTGCGTCATGGGGGTCCCTGAGATACCTGTACTGGGCTGCATCGTTGGTACACATGGTGTACGAGCAGACCCAGACAAGATAAACTTAGTAAAGGAATGGCCAATCCCACGGCATGTGAAGGATTGCGCCAATTCCTAGGGCTCGCTAATTACTTAAATAAATATAGCAAGAATTATGCAGAGCAAACTAAACCATTATTTTAGCTCCTTCAAAAGAACGCAGAATGGGTTTGGTTAAAAGAACAAGATGATGCGTTCACATCACTGAAGCAATCTCTTGTAGACCGGTCTTGGCATTACCAGACGAGGATAAGCCCTTTAGCGTCGTCTACGATGCAAGTAACTTTGCAATCGGCAGCGCGCTCATGCAGAAGGGATGACGACGGCGTTGACCGCGTCATCTCTTATCAGTCCCGGCTTTTAAAAGCCGCGGAACTGAATTACCCGTATATGACAAAGAACTACTTTCAATAAAGTATGCTCTTGTCAAATTTCGTGTGCACCTATTGGACACCGAACCATTTGTGGTTTATACGGATCACGCATCACTGCGTACCGCAATAAACCCACCGCACCTCTCGCCTAGAATGGCAAGATGGCTTACATTCTTCTCTGAATTTAATTTAAAAGTTATATACAAGCCGGGTAAGTCAAATGTCTTGGCTGACGCTTTATCGCGCAGACCAGACTTCGAGGTGAGACACCAGGAAAGTGTGTCTAGTGCTAAAGCACAATTTCAGCGGTCAACGTTGGCAGCCATGAAGGCATACCACGTGACAGGCTCATTAGCCACTGAGGTAAAAGAGAGCTTCAGTCAGGACGACCATTGTCGCCTACTGTTGCATCACTTTGGTGGACGAAAGGTTCCCCTCCCGTCGCACCTGAAAGCTAAGCTAAATCGCTTTAGCTACAGCGATGTCATGTTATGGCATCAGCTGTCACCTTGTGATCCCTATAGCAACTCCCGAAGAGTGGAGCAAGCAATTGCCCTTTGTGGAGTTCGGTATAAATAACAGTGTCCACGCCAGCACGGGTGAGACACCGTTTTATATTAATGGACTGCGCCATCCTCGGACGCCAGTCTCGTTTGTGCACACCCCGAGTCTTAGTGGGGGAGGGCCCCTCACTATGCCCGGTGCGAAAGAGGGACATAGTTTCGTCAATACGACGATGACCCGCGAGGGTATCATCTCAAAGATAGTAATTTGCCCTAGTGACCCTGCCAGTTAAGCAGTGGTCAATAAAAATTAGCCTTATGACCGACCTCTCGGCGGTATCATAGACGAGTTTGATGCTAAAAGCGTGAGCGAGGTCAACGCTTTGCGGATGAGCGATTAGCGATTAGCCATCACACGAAAAGTACGTGACGCGATGGCAAGCCCACAGGACAAGCAAAAAGAACATGCGGACCGAAATGGTCGCAAAAATAATGAACGCTTTAGAGTGGGTGAAAAGGTACTATTAAGTACTGCTACCCTACCTAAGAATGCATTTTCTGTACTACCTGGAGGTACTACGAAGTTGTTGCCGCGTTTCATTGGGCCCTTAACGGAGGTCGAAGAGGTTGGAGACCTAAATTATAGGCTCATTCTTTCGCCGTATTTTACGTGGGTCGTCTGAAATGGTGTGTAGACCCAAATGAGGTCACATATCCCCATCCGTCTAAGGAGACCGATGGTGACGTCGACTGTGAGTCGAGCGTCGTTCGGGTGAGAGGGACGGTGAAGGCGAAAAGCTATCAGCCGACCGACTCCTCCCACCACGAACAAGACTCGGCGAGCGAGAGACATCACGCGAGTAACGCGGATCCCTCAGCATTATCCTCTCGAAAAGGTCCAAGCGAGTCTTCAGGCGTTCATAACCCTGACGAACCTTCGCTCAAACATAAGAAAAGATCCGAGGTCAGTCGCGAGACTTATCCCTCGAGATCCGCAATACGTCCTTCAGCAGCCCTTAACGCCTATGACTGAACGGACGAAGGTAAGGCAGCCGCGAGTAGGTGGACGAGATCGCCACTCCTATCGGGTGCCGCCTGCACTGATGGATACGGGTGGGACCAACGCTTCCTTGTTGGAAGGTTGCTTACCCACCGCTCCGTGAGGCAAAGAAAACAGATCCTCGTTCAATGGTAAGGTTACCCGAAGAGTTTTGATTCTTGGAACCGATCGATAACCTACGTATTGACGTGTCCGGCTTGATGGCTGCCTATGTAAAGGAGCACCAGCTGAGACCTCTTCGCTAGTCTCAAATGGACTAGCAGAAGTAGCGTTGACTGAGCACGTTCACGTGTCGTCGGCAGGTTTAGGCTCCGAATCATCTATGTCAGAACCATTATGGATTATGGTCCGAGCATAAGGCGTTGCGGTTTTACCCAACGGAGAAGCGGCTGCGCCCTTATGGGCTCTCATTACCTGTCGCTGCGCTTTCCAGCGCAGACGACGAGACAGCATTCGTAAATGATGCTGTCTCCGTGTTGTGAGGCATGAGAGAAGTTTGAATGGGCAATAATGCGCCATCGTCCTTCCTCATGAGCTCGTTGTCCGCATCACTACTATGAGGTGACGGCAACGGTGTCGACTCATTGTAGTCAGTCGACAATAAGCGACGGATCAGCATCCTCACTGTTAAACTGGGATGGATCCTTTAGCCCCGTTAACGCGACAGCAGCAGTAGCTGTCTGCGTTTCGACTAAGGCATTAGACGCTGCCGGCGTTAACACGCGGCGCGTGCGCTTAGGGCGAGGTTGAGTGGTCGTCTTCGCAGACGACCCACCAACGTGGCCCCTTTTCGGTGGCATCTTTGGCACCGTGTATGTGAACACAGGTCGCTAGAGTGTTAAGTGAACTAGCGGTGCGAAAGCTGCTCGCAGTTCCTCGCTCTTTTTTGACGAATTTAAAATGTAAATTCGTTCTTTAAGGGGGAATGGTGTAACGGGCTAAAGTTGCCTTAATGTAACACAGTCCCCGTTAAGTACACTTGGTGTCAATTACTCAAAACAAGAAACTAGACCCACCACTCGGATGTGGTTCACATTTGTGACCAACCCTTGTGTATGTGATGCACATTGGTGCATTCACATTAGGAGGGATGACGGCTAGCGTCATCCGTTACGCGAGGTATTTAGAAGATACGCTCGCAATACATATTAAGTGTTATCTATAGAGATGACATTTTGATTGGTAGAATTAGGTATTTATATTTAATGCGATTAAATATAAATTAGTCTGACAACTACTTTCTACTTAGTAAGTGCGCACGAGGAGCCGGATTACCGCTCCCGTGAACGACACTTTACTACAGTACTTAGTGCGTTGGGCGAGGTCGCAAAGGCGCCCACAAAACCTATCTCACTGCACGCAAGAGAAGACGGTCTAACCGCTTCTTTGCTGTGCTAGAGTGTGTAGCTAAGTAGAGCGTGGCCGCATCAAGACACGCCCGCCTACAGAGGACGTCCCTCTAGTGTCGTCAACGGGCGTGGTGTGATCAATGGGAGTGTTGCAAAGCTTGTCTTCGAATTCACGGAAATTGGGTGGCGGCAAATCTTCACCAAGAAGGCGAGGGTCGAAGAGATAGGACAGACCTAGCGCTACACTATACACAAATTGGAAGCGGAAAGCCGCGAGGTTCGTTAAAGACTGATGCTCCACCTCACTCCACGGGTAATGACGCCACGTCAATACTGATTTGTCTGCTTGACCAAGCACGTGTACCTCGGTGTCCGCAATGCGGACAATTACGTCGCCTTCTATCTGAACGAGACGGAAAGTGAGGGGAAAGTTTGGTTTTTTAAATAGGTCATCGCCTTTGCAATATTTGGACTCTTAACGAGTCTGCCGCTGTGGCTGATGTTCGTCCAGAACAAAAATTTCGCTTTGAATTCGCTAAGCTGAATACCAAAGCCCGTTTGAGTGTCTCATATCGGTTGACAATGATATGACCACTTACAAACAGTTCAGGTGTTACGCTGCGCCTGCAACTCCTGATCCAAGCCTTACTATGGCCGAGGATCCGCCCATTTCCACATCTATCGTGGGAAGCGCAGTTGAAGTGAATATATATACTCAGCTTAGTGCAGACGAGCGTCTCAAAGAGATAGCGGGTCATAGTTTGGTCATCTGGATCTTTGGTGACTCGGCGAGGACGCCGGAGGAGATTACTGGTCGCGACGATCTTCATGAGCAATACCTTACGCCAAAGGTAATGACACGAAGCCAGTATCTGACGCGTTTACCTGATCAAGCCCGTGGGGCTTTGGTGACCTTAATGTGGAAACTTCCGATCGTTATGTTTCCAAACGAAACAAGGAGTGAAAACGAAGTCTCATTTGAGAACTGGGTCCATTGGGACCGCCGACTTCGTAATATCTGGAATATCTGAGAGTCTGCGGATAGAGGTGATGTTCGTTTGGAACGGAAGCTTCGCTTTGATTTCGCTAAGCTCAAGGCCAAAGGCCATTACGTTCGACATTTATGCCAAGAAACGAAGAAAGGCCTAGCCGATATTTCAGTGCTTCGGATGACCGTACAACTATGGATCGAAGCCGCACTGAGGCTATAGAGCGGTGGGAAGCGTCGTTTGACGCGAGTTGAACCTGAGCTTGGCGCTCAAAAACGTCAACGGCGTACGGGCAATCTTGGCGAAGAGGTACCTCGAACTCCCAAGAGTTTTCAAAAGAGGGGTACCCTAGCCACTTCACCAGATACTGGTATTGGCCCTCACGACGACGTCGCTTCAAAAGTTTCTCCACAAGAAACGAAGGTTCCCTCGCGCATCAAGCAGCGCGGGAGGAGGCCGAAATTTCGGTGGAAACATTTGATGTTCTACGGCACGAGGTGCAATTCCTTCGTGAGGTCTTTGCTCGGGTTATGAGCTCTTTTGAGGCAGTTCGGGCTCGTCTTTCGACGCTGGAGTCAGCAGCCTCATTTAAAGGGCCAGTTGGATATCCTGGTGAGGATGCAGCAATCTGCGGCAAGACCACCTCTCTCGGTGCAAGCGCCTTCAAGTCCACCTGGGAAGGGTCCCGTTATGGCTTAAGCAAGCCAACGTAAGACACTGGGTGTATACGCAGCTTGCTAGAAAGGTTAAGCGTATAAGCTATACCTATCTTGGCCCCGACCGTAAATGGTCCAATAAAGCGCGGGTGCAATTTGGTCTTGAAGACCGCGGAAACAAAGTTGGTAGGCAGATTTTTAGCGTATAATATACTCGGTCTCCGACCGCATACGAATATTTAATACAGCTTCTGCCTTTGGCATCTGCTTGTTCTTTTTGTTTGTCTTGGCTATCAGCCATCGTATCCCTTACATGTCTTAAGACACTTAATCGCGTCGCGAGGAACTCGCTTACTTGTTTCCGAACGGTAACAGGGCTGATATCAGCAAGCCTATCGGCTAATTCTCCCCCACCAAGCCCTAAACACGCAGTGGTTTTGTTAATGGAACGCAAACGTGGGTGGGTGAGACCGTTGACAAAGAACGGAGTATAGCCTGTAGAGGCATGGACAGCGTTATTTAACGCAAACCCCACCACTGGGAGCATTGGACTCCAGCGATTTGGTGTCTGAGACACACGCTGCGTAAAACGTCTTCAAAGACGCTATTGACACGTTCGATTTGACCATCGGTCTGCGGATGGTCCGCAGTGGACATATCTAATGTGGTGCCAAGCACTCGGAGAATTGTTTTCAAGAATTATCCCGTGAAGTGGGGGTCCCGATCAAGGACAATTGCCACTGGCAAACCATGTTGTCGAAACACGCGATCAATAAATAGCTTAGCTGTACCCTCATCATCAATGGAATCCGGCACGGCCGCTATGTAAGCCCTTTTGCTCAATCGGTCAACAAAGACCACCATACTGGAGTTACCGGCTGAATCTTTCGGTAGCCCGAATACAAAATCCATATTAATGGACTCCCAGCAACCTATGGGGATGGGAAGGCTCGCCAGTGGCGTAGCAGCATGCGCCGAGGGTTTAACCGGTTGGCAAGTTTCGCATTTGTGAACATATGTGCTGACCTATAACGTTTAGGCCACCAATAACTCTGGCTTACAGAGCCGTAGGTCTTTTCTCTACCGAGATGACCACCAATGACAGTATCATGTGCCTCATAGAGGATTCGGTACTTCAAATCCTTATCATGAGGAACAACGAAACGCGGGGGGTCCGCGATGTCTGTGCAATAAAGCAACAGGTCTTTATCGATAGAAAATCGATGTAACCTTGCACGCAAACGTGCCGGAAATTAAATACCTGAATCAGAGTTCTTTAAAGCTCGTAGCAGAGCTACACACTGTTCATCCTTGGCGTTAGCCGAATGGATTAATTCAGGAATAGTCGACAAGATAGTCGTTAAATGTGAAAGCTCGTAATCCGGCCTGCGTGATAACGCATCGGCCAAAGAATTCTGCTTACCGGGCTTATACTTCACCTCAATGTTGCGCGAAAAAGGATAGCCATCGGGCCAATCTCTGTGAGAGATGGGACGACTTAGTCTCCGTGCGTAATAACGCGTGATCTGTATATATCACAAACGGCTTAGAGCCGAGCAGATGAACACTAAATTTGACGAGAGCATACTTCATAGCAAGTAACTCTTTGTCATGAACTGGGTTTTCCGCAGCTTAAAGCTGTCTATATTCGAACGCAATAACACATTCATGCCCATCAACATCTGTTTGTAACAGAGCACTGCCAATGGCAAAATCTGATGCGTCACAGACGACACTGAAAGGCTAATTTGGGTTTGGCAGTGCCAGAATTGGGGCATCGATAAGACTATCCTTAACTGCTTGAAAAGCATTAATTTCGGTGCTAGTCCAGCACCATTCTGTATCCTTTTTAAGGAGATTAGACAATGGCCTAGCCATATCCGCGTAATTTTCGCTTTATTTGTGTAACTAATTGGCGAGACCCACCCACTTACGCAAATCCTTTTGGCTTTTCGGAATAGGCCAATCTACTATGGCTTTACCTTAGCGGGATCCGCCATAAGGCCTCGCTTCCAATGAAGCATGCTAAAAACGAAATTTTCGTGTGCGCCAAAAATGCATTCAGTTGCATTCGCATACAATTTATTTGTGCGCATACACTCGAGCACTGCTCGCAAATGGTCTAAATGGTTGTCCATATCCGACCGACCCTGCTGCGCACGACTATGGACAAAAATGTCATCGAAATAAGTCTGTGCATAACCTCGATGAGGGCGAAACAGTTGCGTCACTAGACGATTCAATGTTGCCGGGGCGTTGGAAAGCCCTTGTGGCATAACCAGCCACTCCCATTACATGCCACTTTGGCTGCTTACCGTTGTAAGCGAGATATCACTAGCTCTCATGAGCAATTGGTAGTAACCATCGACTAAGTCCAATGCACGGAACATTGTACATCGCAACATATTGTTCTGAAGAACATCCTTTCTAGAAATGGGTGTTTGTGCTGGTATAGTGACAGTATTAAGCTTATTATAAGCATGTACAATGCGCCATTTACCATTTGGCTTTTTGACACAAAATGTCGGTGTCGAGTGAGGAGATTTGCTCTCTCGTACCATTCCAGCCTCGTGCTTACCACGGAAGAAATCGTCAATGACGTCACACTGCTTCTTTGGTAAAGGCCATTGTTTTATGACACAGTATTTGGTTCCCGGAACCAAGTCAATTTCATGACGAACACCTCTATCCGGAGGTAAAACAGATGGTGGATTATTACATACCACATCATGAAATTTCTTAATCAAGGAATAAAAGGGATCCATAGGATCGATGACCCATTTTGCACACTAAGTGCAGCTTTTGTGTCATCCAGGACAGCTTTGCCTAGAAGTGACGGGGAGTTTAACTCAATGTTGGCCGAATGAACACCATTTCAGATAAGTCGCCAGCATCAAAAGACATTTCGTTTAGCTCTAAAAGAGCATGTAACGAAGAGATTGCTGCAAGGCTAACTTCCCCCTCAATGTTACCAATTACACCATTTACAAGCGTTTGCAATTCCTCACTCGTATCACTTTGTGAGCGTATTCACGCTTCGTGTCCATCCTGTCTTGAAGTAAAGACAATACGCCTCTTAGAGGCCGGGACATTCACGTCCCCGGGTTTTCCAGCCTGTATTGGTTCTATACAAGACATTATGTCTAATTTGACATCTGACAAGGCGTTATGTAACTCAACTTCCTTATCCAGCGAACGTTTACGTGTCGCTTCACGTGCAATAGGAGGGGTTGACCCAAAACACCCTGGCGAACCGCCAATAGTGTCACTATTGACACTCAGTATGGTGCCACCACGGCCGACAACACTCGGTGGACTTAGACGTGCCACTCCACGTATCTCAGGGATATTGCACCCTTGAAGTCCTGGCGACCCGCTAACAGTGTCACTACTGACACTCAGTATGATGCCACCACGGCCGACCATACTCGGCGAACTTAGACGTGCCACTCCACGTATCTCAGGTATATCACACCCTTGATGATTCGGCCTTAGGCCAACAATGCTTTCAGCATTCATTGAATCGTTATTACAATGAGTGTCACTCGACGGAGTACGTGCCGTTCCACTTATTTTCGCTGAGTCAGGCTCAGAATTATTGCTTTTAACATTAGAGTTTATTAACTCAGACATGCTAATGTCTAAAACACTGACAGACTCATTCAATGATCCGTGCCAATAGCGCTTTTGTTGCCAAGCAAAGGTGAGTTCATGACTCTCCAAAATATTGCGCGTGGCGCCTAAGGTCTTAGACATCCAATCGATCCACGGCTCATGGTGTTCTAACCAGGCTATACCAAGGATGAGATCATATCTCGAATCCAAATCAAGGACGAGACGGCCTTTTATACTGTCAAAGTCCAGAAACTTTATACCTAGGTTCAATGGAGCTTTAAGAACAGTGACACGAATCCCAGTCGCTAAGCAAGCAGTGATTGTATCACCTTCATGCGCTCTTAGCGCCTCAACGTATTGTTGACTTCCTTCAAAAGAATGGTGTCGGGCATAATTGCAAGACGCTCATAAGTCAATTAAAATTGACCACGGCTTATCAAAAGCCCTTTACAGTCGGGCTAGGTTCTGTTTATTCTCACCTCCTAGAGGTTCAACAGAGCCTAGGTCTTCCCCAGTAGGGCGCCCCGCACCTACTGGGTATCGATGTTTTACCGCACCGTACCAGATCTCTGGTTTAGGTCGGTGTTCGAGCTCTTTCGAGCTTTACGCGAATTTCGAAGAGGGCAGGCCGGACGTAAATGTTTCGGCTTCTGCACATATAACATCAACAGATGGTCTTATGCTGTTCCACAGCTTGAAGAGCCTCTTCTCCTTCCTCAACGAAGCTTAAATCCATAGGTTCAACTCTATAAGACGGAACCCATGTGCTCGAAGAGCTTGTTCGGTAAACAGGCGTGCTAACGCGAGAAGACTTCAAGTCAAACTCGGCGCGTAGCGCTATGGCAACTGCCTCTTCGAACGCAGCCGGATGAGTTCGGAATAATTCCGTCCGGGCAACGCCCTCATTGAGACCCTCCATAAAGATAGTTACTACAATTGCTTCTTGCACCGGGTCCTGATGCATAGATTCAATGAGAGTTCTCAACTCTTGGACAAAGTCCCCTAGGGTTCTTTTACCCTGTCGAGTCGCTAGGAGCCGTGCTTGCATGCGAAAAGCCTGATCAGGCCGTGCAAACATGCTGGTCATTTGCTGTTTCAGCGAACCCATGAGGGAAAAGCGTCGTTTATGGACGTGCTCACGATAGTGCCCACTCCATGGCTCTACTTCCAAGTTTGGAAATGGCCATAGCCACCTTTTGCCGTTCTGTTAAGAACAAGGCAGAGTCGATGGACATTTCCATCAGCTTAATCTAAAAAGGGAGATTTTCTCCCTCTTTTCCCTCAAATGCCTTCTCATTAACAGTTAGAGGGCGAGCTCTCGACTCTTAGTCAGGTACAGAGGTGTACCGAGTTGGCATAGATGCCGCTAAGTGGTCCTGTACCTGACCGATCAGGGAGGTTTCGTACCGCATGAAGGCTTCAAGCCTTCCATGTAGGACCTCTGGTCCCTGGGAAATAATAAATTTCACGTGCTCAAGCCCAAATAAGGTTTTGAGCTTGTCATAAGCGGCGCGTTCCGCTTCTGACAATTCTGAAACCTCTCTCATTTTCTTGAGGGTTTAGTCTTGTAAAGACTCAGGCGTAGATTGACTACGAGTGTTACCAGGTGTAGCGGAGCGACCTCGCTCCTAAAGTCAGAGGAAGACTTTCAGACTCAGAGAGTCACTTAATTCTATTATACTAATGGGTTTAACAATTCAGGGAGTCGTACAAGCTATTAAAGCTTAAGGAATCCTAGTTCAAGGGATTCAGGGGTTCGTAGATCCAAGTGGCAACTAGTGCCCAAGAGGATATACCTTAGAAAGGCTTCTATCTCTTAGAGATCAATGCGCAAGCCTTAGGAAGGCTTAACGCTTCTAAGATCAAAAGGGGACTGCACTTTATTGAATTATTTAAATCTAAAAGCCTTACCCTACCTAAATTAAAAAAGATTTTGGCCACAGATTTATATCTGGCGGCGACCACATTTGTTACCCTTAAGAAATGGGATTAAAGTAACGAACAATTTTGAAAGTAGATAAAAGGGTATCTTACCCATAAAGTTAATGTACCACAACAACGGTTTTATGATTGATGTGTGCCCATTACAGAGCATGCAAACCGAATTCTCGCAGAGATACTTCGCGGATACGTCCACTCTTTTAAGAGTTGGAACGAGTTCTTGCCGTTGGTAGAATTTTCCATCAACAATGAAGTGACTGCATCGAACAAAATAATAATACCAAAGATGCAGAAAGGTTGTATGACACGACAGAATCACAAAGGTCGATTTCCAACAATTCTGTCGACATTCAAGCCACCGAAGGCGGCGAATTAAATGCAAGCGTAATTATCTGCGCACTGTCTGTTCTATTTATGTGGGAGGCCTTACTGATAAAAATTTAAATAAATTAAAAACGTAAGATTCTGGTAATTACTGCCTCTTCCAATATCGTGCTCTAATATCTCACATTAAGTTACAGACACCAATGAAAAAGTAGTTGAAATAAATACAAAATGTCAACGTCAATGTAGTGGTCATAATTATCCGAGGGACGAAAATGTTAGGTGTAGGCGGGAACGCCTTAATGCGGCCAAGCTCTACTTAGACACACACCTAGCACAACGAGAAAGCGGTTAGACCGTCTTCTCTTGCGTGCAGTGAGGAAGATGCGGTGGGTGCGTTAGCGACCTCACCCAACGCACTAAGTACTCTAGTAAAGTTTCGTCACGGAAGCGGCAGTCTGGCTCCTGTGCGCACTTACTAAGTAGATAGTAGTTTTCAGACTGACTTATATTTAATCACGTTAAATATAAATACCCAATTTTACCAATTAAAAATGTCATCTTTGTAGATAATACTAATATGTATTACGAGCGTATCTTTCTAGATACCTCGCGTAACGGATGACGCTAGGCGTCATCCCTTCTAATGTGATTACACCTATGGCATCACATTACGAGGGTTGGTCACAATGTGAACCACACCCAAGTGATGGGTCTAATCACTTTAATTAAAAAAATGACCATCCGCTTAAGTACACCAGGTATACTTAACGGGTACTGTGTAGCTATAACGCAACTTTAGCCGGTAACACCATGCCCCCTATAAGAACGAGTATACATTTTAAAATTCGTCAAAGAGGAAGGAGGCACTGCGAGCTGCTTAACGCACCGCTAGTTCTTTCAGTCTCTCTTGCGACCTGTGATATATTCACGGCGCCAAAGATGCCGCTTAAAAGGGGCCACGTTGGTGGGTCGTCTGCGAAAACACCCACTCAACCTCGAGCTAAGCGCACACGCCGCGTTAGCACGCCGGCAGCGTCCAATGCCTTAGTCAAAACGCGGACAGCTGTCGCGTTAACAAGGCTGAAGGATCCATCCCACTTTAATTAATCTAAACTTATCTCATTGCGCGAAACACGGGAACAGCAATATTTACTAATGCTGACTCGTCGCCTGCGCTGGATAGCGCAGCGACAGATAATGAGAGTGCTGCCCATATAGGCGTAGCCGCTACTCCGTTCGGTAAAACCACAACGCCTGATGCTTAGACCATTATCCATAATGGTTCGGACATAGAGGATTCTGAGCTTAAAGCTCACCCGACGACATGTGAACGTGCTCAGTCGTCGTCCCAAGCCAGTCGTTTAGAATGTGTCTATGTGGCGGGAGGCATAACAACGATGCCCCCTCCATCTAAATGGCCTCGTTTAAATGAGTCAAGAGCGTCGCTCTTAAATATTATGGCGTCTTTTAATCATGGAAGGTTCAGGGAAATTCGCTTGAGTGTATTACCCGATCCCGGTCGTGTTGTGTTCAAATGAAGCGCCCGACCAATACGAGGCGGAATTCACGCGCCGCATTTATCCACATTCCGATGCGATGAAACAGCGGTCGCGGCGAATATATTTCGCCCGCTTGCTTGGTAAGGTAATTATGGGCGGTACTGAACCTATGTTTTTTCTCACAATGCTGCTTCTGCTAGTCCATTTGAGACTAGCGAATAAGACTCAGCTGATGCTCGTTTTCATAGGCAGCCACCAAGCGGGCACATCAACACGTGGGCAATCGTTCGGTTCTTAAGAGTTAAAACGCTTCATGTAACCTCTACATTGGACGAGGTTCTGATACCTTTGCCTCAGGAGCGGCAGGCAAGCAACCTTTCAACAAGAAAGCGTTGATTCCCACCCGTATCCATCAGTGCAGGTGGCTTTGATAGGAGTGGCGACCTCGCCCACCTACTCTCGGCTGCCTTACCTTCGTCCGTTCAGTCACAGGCGTTAAGCGTTGCTGAACGACGTATTGTGGATCGTGAGGGTCAAGTCTCGCGACTGACTTCGATTTTGTTTATGTCCGAGCGAAGGCTCGTCAGGTTTATGAACGTTTGAAGACTCGCTTGGACCTTCTGGGGAGAATAATGCTGAGGGTCCGCGTTACTCGCGTGATGTCCCTCGCTATCCGAGTGCTTTTCGTGGTGGGAGGAGTCGATTGGCTGGGAGCTTTTTGCCTTCTCCGTCCCCCTCATCCGAACGACGCTCGACTCACAGTCGGCGTCACCATCGGTCTCCTTAGACGGGGGGATATGTGACCTCATTTGGGTCTACATACAGTTTCAGACGACCCACGTTAAATGCGGCCTGCTTCTTATATACGGGGGAAGAATGAGTCTATATTTTAGGTCTCCAACCTCTTTTATCACCGTAAAGGGCCCAATTAAACGCGGCAACAACTTCGTAGTACCTCCAAGAAGTACAAAAATTGCATTTTTAGGTAGGGTTGAAGTATACAATAGTACGTTTCACCAACTTTAAGCGTTCATCATTTTTGCGACCATTTCGGTCCGCATATTCTTTTTGCTTGTCCTGTGCGCTTGCCATCGCGTCACGGACTTTTCGTCTGATGGCTAATCGCTCTTCCACGAAGCGTTCAGCCTCGCTCACGCTTTTGGCATCCAACTCGTCTATGATACCGCCGAGAGGTCGGTCATAAGGCTAATTTTTATTGACCACTGCTTAACTGGCAGGGTCACTAGGGCAAATTACTATCTTTGAGATGATACCCTCGCGGGTCATCGTCGTATTGACGAAACTATGTCCCTCTTTCGCACCGGGCATAGTGAGGGGCCCTCCCCCACTAAGACTCGGGGTGTGCACAAACGAGACTGGCGTCCGAGGATGGCGCAGTCCATTAATATAAAACGGTGTCTCACCCGTGCTGGCGTGGACACTGTTATTTATACCGAACTCCACAAAGGGCAATTGCTTGCTCCACTCTTCGGGAGTTGCTATAGGGATCACAAGGTGACAGCTGATGCCATAACATGACATCGCTGTAGCTAAAGCGATTTAGCTTAGCTTTCAGGTGCGACGGGAGGGGAACCTTTCGTCCACCAAAGTGATGCAACAGTAGGCGACAATGGTCGTCCTGACTGAAGCTCTCTTTTACCTCAGTGGCTAATGAGCCTGTCACGTGGTATGCCTTCATGGCTGCCAACGTTGACCGCTGAAATTGTGCTTTAGCACTAGACACACTTTCCTGGTGTCTCACCTCGAAGTCTGGTCTGCGCGATAAAGCGTCAGCCAAGACATTTGACTTACCCGGCTTGTATATAACTTTTAAATTAAATTCAGAGAAGAATGTAAGCCATCTTGCCATTCTAGGCGAGAGGTGCGGTGGGTTTATTGCGGTACGCAGTGATGCGTGATCCGTATAAACCACAAATGGTTCGGTGTCCAATAGGTGCACACGAAATTTGACAAGAGCATACTTTATTGAAAGTAGTTCTTTGTCATATACGGGTAATTCAGTTCCGCGGCTTTTAAAAGCCGGGACTGATAAGAGATGACGCGGTCAACGCCGTCGTCATCCTTCTGCATGAGCGCGCTGCCGATTGCAAAATTACTTGCATCGCAGACGACGCTAAAGGGCTTATCCGCGTCTGGCAATGCCAAGACCGGTGCCTCTACAAGAGATTGCTTCACTGATGTGAACGCATCTTCTTGTTCTTTTAACCAAACCCATTCTGTGTCCTTTTTAAGGAGATCAGATAATGGTTTAGTTTGCTCCGCATAATTCTTGCTATACTTATGCAAGTAATTAGCGAGCCCTAGGAATTGGCGCAAA